>NC_057804.1:330352988-330652988 GCF_018294505.1 Triticum aestivum | reverse complement strand
GAAGGGTGATTATCATGACTTATATTTGGTTCCGCGGGTCTTGTGTGAGCCCTGATGCCGTAGCAATGCTTGTCTTCTCGAGGTGAGCCTGCCGTAACCTTGTGAGGGTCCGGCCCTCCTGAGGAGCCTGCTGACCTGTCCTGGAGTGCTTCGCGAGGTACTAAATGCCGGACCACGGCTAGGAGCGCGCGTGGTGGCCGCATCCCTTGTCCTCGGGAGGAAACCCTTGCAGGCTCGGGGCCGTCTTGATCATGCTTGACATGCGCACACTGCACCTAGCCCCTGCTCGCGAAGCTGTTGGGGGAGGGGCAGCAGGCACGAGCCCCGCTCAAAAACACAAAACTAGAAAACGAGAGAATGATGCAAGGCAAGGAAACTTCCCCCTGTTTTTCTTTGTTAAATGCACAAGAGCCAAGTTCATTCCAAAAAGTCGGTGAATCGGGTACAAAAAGAGAGGAGAAAGCAAATGGCCGCGTCCGGCGCCTAGCTAGTATTCAGGTCTTCTCACTAGCGTGGAGCTAAGTGCTTCCACTCGGCGTGGGCATAGTCATTGGAGGACAGTGCCGATGGCCAGCACAAAGCATGGTGCTTCCACTTGGACATGGGTGGGAGCTCCTGTGAGGCCCCAGGGCGGCGCTAAGGAGACTTCGGGGCGTGTACAACCCCACTCATTATTATGTGAGAGTGTCACCAGCAGAGACCTTCACAGGCCAGAGCCTTGCTTCATGTCGCTCGATGAGGACCCTGCCCTGCGCCACCCGCGACCACTATTAGGGAGTACGGAAACTAGGAAGAGACCAAGGGACAAGGGGGACGCTGGCGGCGCCCTCGGCGACTGATACGTCTCCATCGTATCTACTTTTCCAAACACTTTTGCCCTTGTTTTGGACTCTAACTTGCATGATTTGAATGAAACTAACCCGGACTGACGTTGTTTTCAGCAGAACTGCCATGGTGTTATTTATTGTGCAGAAAACAAAAGTTCTCGGAATGACCTGAAAATCCGCGAAGATAACTTTTGGAAAATATAAAAAATACTGGCGAAAGAATCAAGGCCAGGGGGATCACACCCTGTCCACGAGGGTGGTGGTGCGCCCCCTTCCCCTGGGTGTGCCCCCCTGTCTCGTGGGCCCCTGATGCTCCACCGACCTCAACTCCAACTCTATATATTCCTATTCACGGAGAAAAAATCAGAGAGAAAGTTTCATTGTGTTTTACGATACGGAGCCGCCGCCAAGCCCTAATCTCTCTAAGGAGGGCTGATCTGGAGTCCGTTCGGGGCTCCGGAGAGGGGAATCCGTCGCTGTCATCATCATCAACCATCCTCCATCACCAATTTCATGATGCTCACTGCCGTGCGTGAGTAACTCCATCGTAGGCATGCTGGATGGTGATGGGTTGGATGAGATTTACCATGTAATCAAGTTAGTTTTGTCAGGGTTTGATCTGTAGTATCCACTTTGTTCTGAGATTGATATTGCTATGACTTTGCTATGCTTAATGCTTGTCACTAGGGCCCGAGTGCCATGATTTCAGATCTGAACCTATTATGTTTTCATGAATATATGTGAGTTCTTGATCCTATCTTGCAAATCTATAGTCACCTATTATGTGTTATGATCCGACAACCCCGGAGTGACAATAATCGGGATACTTCTCAGTGATGACCGTAGTTTGAGGAGTTCATGTATTCACTATGTGTTAATGCTTTGGTCCGATACTCTATTAAAAGGAGGTGTTAATATCCCTTAGCTTCCACTAGGACCCCGCGGCCACGGGAGGGTAGGACAAAAGGTATCATGCAAGTTCTTTTCCATAAGCATGTATGACTATATTTGGAATACATGCCTACATTACATTGATGAACTGGACCTAGTTCTGTGTCACCCTATGTTATAACTATTACATGAGGAATCGCATCCGACATAATTATCCATCACTGATCCAATGCCTATGAGCTTTTCACATATTGTGCTTCGCTTATTTACTTTTCCATTGCTACTGTTACAATCACAATAGAACTGCTATCTTTACTTTTTCCACTTTTACCATTACTATCATACTACTTTTCTACTAAATACCTTTCTACAGATGCTAAGTTATCCAGGTGTGGTTTGATTGACAACTCAATTGCTAATACTTGAGAATATTCTTTGGCTCCCCTTGTGTCGAATCAATAAATTTGGGTTGAATACACTACACTCGAAAACTGCTGCGATCCCCTATACTTGTGGGTTATAAAGACTATTTTCTGGCGTCGTTGCCAGGGAGCATAGCTCTATTCTTTGAGTGACTTGGGATTTATATCTGCTGATCACTATGAAGAACTTGAAAGACGAAAGAACTATGATTTTTTCCCATAACTACGAGGGGAGGTAAGGGACTGCCATCTAGCTCTGCACTAGATTCTCCTTCGGTTTTGAGTAAGCTTGCGACACCGAAACCTGCTACTACTATGAATTCTGATATGTCGCATGTTATTGATGATGCCACTTCTGCTATGCATGATACTTATGATGAAACTACTTCTATGCTTGATACTACTTTGCCATTAGGTGAATTTCTAGATGAACAACTTGCTAGGGTTAGAAAGAATGAAATTATTGAAGATGAAATCATTGATGATAGTGATGAAGGTTCTCCCCCTAAGTATGAATTGCCTGTTTTTCCTGAGGGTTATGTTATGGATGAAGAAACTGCTAGAGATCTTTTTACTTGCAATGATAGATCTGATCTTAAGAAACTACTAGCTCAACTTAAACAGAAAACTCTGAATGCTAGAATGAAATATGACCCTTCTTTTGCTACTTCACCTATCTTTGTTACTGATAAGGATTATGAATTCTTTGTTGATCCTGTGATAATTACTTTGGTTGAATCTGATCCTTTTTAATGCAATGAATCTAAAACTGGTGTGGCACATCTTACCAAGTTAAATGATATAGCCACCCTGTTTACTAATGATGAGAAATCCCGCTACTATTATATCCTTAAGATATTTCCATTCTCATTAAAGGGTGATGCTAAAACTTGGTTTAGTTCTCTTGATCTTGGTTGTGTGCGTAGTCCCCTGGATATGATTTATTACTTCTCTGCTAAATTTTGCCTACTCATAAGAAACAAGCTGCCTTGCGGGAAATATATAATTTTGTGCAAATCAAAGAAGAGAGTCTCCCACAAGCTTGGGGGAGGCTTCTCCGATTACTAAATGCTTTGCCTGATCATCCACTTAAGAAAAATGAAATACTTGATATCTTTTATAATGGACAATACGATGCTTCCAAGGACCACTTGGATAGTTGTGCTGGTTGTGTTTTCAGGGAAAGAACAGTCGACCAAGCTGAATTACTATTGAATAATATGTTGACTAATAAAAATAATTGGACTCTTCCTGAGCAAATTCCTGAGCCAATTGAGCCAACTCCGGAGCCTATTCCTAAACCTACTCCGAAGAAGAGAGGTGTTCTATTTCTCAGTCCTGAACATATGCAAGAGGCAAAGAAATGTATGAAAGAAAAAGGTATTAAAGTTGAAGATGTTAAGAATTTACCTCCTATTGAAGAAATATATGGTCTTAATATACTGCCTGTTGAAGAAACACATTGTCTTGATAACCCCACACAGGTAGTAAAGGTAAATTCTCTCTATAGATATAATAAGGTTGATATCCCGTCTACTGAATTTCATAGCCAATGCTTAGATGAATTTGATGACTTTATGGCTAGACAAGAAAAGTTTTAATGCTTATGTTCGTAGAGAATTAAAGAATAATGCTTTCATGATAGGACGCTTGAGTGATTATATGGCTAGAGTTAAAGGTGAACTTAAACTCATTAGCAAATATGCTTCTATGGTTACCACTCAAGCGGAGCAAGTACTTAAAGCTCAAAGTGATCTGCTTGATAAATTAAATAATAAACATGACTTTGCTGTTAGAGTGGCTACTAGAACCGGTACAATGACTCAGGAACCTTTGTGTCCTGAAGGCCACCCTAAGAGAATCGAGCAAGATTCTCATAGAAATAATGTAGATACACCTAGTCCTTCTAGAAAGAAGAAAAAGAAAAAACGATAGGACTTTGTATGCATCTAGTGAACCTGTTGTAGACACACCTGAGAATCCCAATAATATTTCTATTTCTGATGCTGAAACACAATCAGGTGATGAACATGAACCTAGTGATAATGTTAATGATAAAATTATGTTGATGCTCAACCTAGCAATAATAATGATGTAGATATTGAACCTGCTGTTGATCTTGATAACCCACAATCAAAGAATTAACGTTATGATAAAAGAGATTTTGTTGCTAGGAAGCACAGTAAAGAAAGAGAAACATGGGTTAAGAGACCCATGCCTTTTCCTCCTAAACCATCCAAGACAAAGGATGATGAGGATTTTGAGCGCTTGGCTGAAATGATTAGACCTATCTTCTTACGTATGCGCTTAACTGATATGCTTAAAGTAAATCCTTATGCTAAATATATGAAGGATACCATTACAAATAAAAGAAAGATACCGGAAGCTGAAATTTACACCATGCTTGCTAATTACACTTTTAAAGGTGGAATACCAAAGAAACTTGGAGATCCAGGAGTACCAACTATACCATGCTCCATTAAAAGAAATTATGTTAAAACTACTTTATGTGATCTTGGAGCTGGTGTTAGTGTTATGCCTCTCTCTTTATATCGTAGACTTGAATTGAATAAGTTGAGACCTACTGAAATATCTTTGCAAATGGCTGATAAATCAACTGTTATACCTGTCGGTATTTGTGAGGATGTGCCTGTTGTGCTGGCAAATGTCACTATCTTAACGGACTTTGTTATTCTTGATATTCCCGAGGACGATAGTATGTCGATTATCCTTGGTAGACCCTTTTTAATACTGCAGGGGCTGTTATTGATTGCAACAAAGGCAATGTCACTTTTCATGTTAATGGTAATGAGCATACGGTACACTTTCCGAGGAAACAACCTCAAGTTCATAGCATCAATTCTATTGGAAAAATTCCAACTATCATTATTGGAGGTTTTGAATTTCCTCTTCCTACTATCAAGTAAAAATATGATATTCTTATTGTTGGGGATGTTCATATCCCCATTGAGCTAACCTAGTATTATTTGAAATTTCTCTGGTTCCATGTTATTCGGAATGAGTTTGTTAACAAGACTTGATCAACCTTGTTAGTGGATTCCTTTTGATGATCATGAGATGGATGGAACTAGAAGGCACAACCTTCTGTACCCTATTTTTACTTTCCGTTATTTAGAATAAATAAAGCAAAAAAAGTATTATCTGTCTGTTTCTGAATTATCCATGCAATAAAAAATATCCCGAAAATAAAAGTGCTCCAAATGCCTTGCAAATTTAGTATGATTTTTATGGAATATTTGAGGATTTTAGGCACTGAGAACACAGCAGGGGGGCAAGCACCTCGCCACGAGGGTCCAGGGCGCGCCCCTGTCTCGTGGGCCCATGGTGGCCCCCCTCCACTTATTCCTGCACCCTCACACTCCATCTTCCTCCCAAAAAAATCCCCATCCAACTCAAGCACGAGTTCTAGCTCATTTTGCTGCGATTTTCGATCTCCTTGCTCAAAGCTCCATTCACAAAACTGCTTTGGGAGATCGTTCCTTCGTATGTGACACCTCCATTGGTCCAATTAGTTTTTGTTCTAGTGCTTTATTCATTGCAAATTTTTGCTGCCTAGGTGACCCTGTTCTTGAGCTTGCATGTCAAATTTATGGGTACCAAGTAATTCTAATGCATGATATAGGCTCTAGGCACTTATGGGAGTAGTTGCCATCAATCTTGTTTAGTTTGATTCATTTTTATTTTGAAGTCACTATAAATTTCAGAAATTTTCATAAAATGATGAGGAGATTATTGAGGGGCTCTTCTAGTCAAAGCTCTAAGGATAAACAAGCTAAGGAGAAAGAAAAGGCCAAGTATAATCTTCCTCGTGTAGCTGAAGTACGACCGTGTACGCGCACTGGGGCTAGACATCAGCTCCAGAGCCTGAGCCAAAACCACCACTGGACCCCTATCGTCCATCCTGTTATCAGTGGGATCCGGAGGAGATCGCTAGCCAGTGGTATCCAGATGACACTCCTCAGTACACCGGGGAGAGTAGCCGCGATCCTTGGGCATAGAACAACTTAGGCCAAAAGCCTAAGCTTGGAGGAGTACGTATTTCTCACCGACTTTACGTTTATGTTCACACACTATTCTAGTTATCGGTGCTCATACTCTTTAATTGTATTATCCATGTTAGTTTAAATTCTTTTTCTAGCTTTCTTCTTGTGTGTTTGATAAACCTTAAGAAAACCCAAAAAAAATTAGTTAGTTTAATTTCCATGCTTGTAGTAGTAATTAAAAAGAAAACCCAAAAAGATTTCTCGTTCTTCTTTTGCTTGTTGGGAGCTTTCCCGTGTAAATAGTTTTATTTCTTTTCTTTCCTTTGGGGGTCGAGAGGAGAAGACCATAATGAAAATGTTTAGTGCCTCTCATATGCATGATTATTGATTTAACTTAGAGCCCATATTGTCTTCTCTCTTGAATTGAATGCTTGCAGATTCTAGCTTAGTCCAATGCACGTGCACTATTATTATTATACACACCGTTCGGTCATGCAAGTGAAAGGCAATAATGACGATATACGATGGACTGATTGAGATGAGAGAAGCTGGTATGAACTCGACCTCTCTTGTTTTTGTAAATATGATGAGTTCATCGTTCCGGATTCAGCCTATTATGAACAAACATGTTTGCAATGACAATTAGAGATTATAGTTGCTTATGCCATGCTTAATTAGCTAGGAGCTTATAATGGTTTACCTTGCGTGCCAACATGCTATTAAAATGGTTGTGATGTGGTATATATGGTGGTAGCCTCCTTTGAATGATTCCAGTGACTTGACTTGGCACATGTTCACGCATGTAGTTGAAACAAATCAACATAGCCTTCATGATATTTATGTTCATGGTGGATTATATCCTAATCATGCTTGCACTCAGTGTTGATTAATTTTAATGCATGTTCATGACTATTGTCGCTCTCTCAGTTGGTCGCTTCCCAGTATTTTGCTAGCCTTCACCTGTACTAAGCGGGAATACTGCTTGTGCATCCAAACTCCATAAACCCCAAAGTTATTCCATATGAGTCCACCATACCTTCCTATATGCAGTATTTACCTGCCGTTCCAAGTAAATTTGTATGTGCCAAACTCCAAACCTTCAAATGAAATTCTATTTTGTATGCTCGACCAGCTCATGTTTCAACTAGGGTTGTCTGTATCTTCCATGCTAGGTGGGTTATTCTCAAGGGGAGTCGGGATGCCCAGTCCCATGATCAAAAAGATCAAAGCAAATTGAAATAATTAAAACATAACTCCCCCGGGGCTGTTGCTAGTTGGAGGCACTCGTTGTTTCGAGCAAGCCATGGATTGATGCCTGTTGGTGGTGGGGGAGTATAAACTTTACCATTCTATTTGGGAACCGTCTATAATGTATGTAGCATGGAAGATATCGAGATCTCATAGTTGTTGCGTTGACAGTGCAAGTATACCGCTCAAAATGTTATTCATCTCTATTTTAAAATCGAGCTCTGGCACCTCTGCAAATCCCTACTTCCCTCTGCGAAGGGCCTGTCTATTTACTTTTATGTTGAGTCATCACCTTCTTATTAAAAAGCACCCGCTGGAGATCACACTATCATTTGCATGCATTACTATTAGTTTATATTGGGTATGACTTGACTAGATCTCTTTTACCATGAATTACAATGTTTAGTTCGTCCTTGATCTTTAAAGGTGCTCTGCATTTATGTTTTGCGGTCTCAGAAAGGGCTAGCGAGATACCATCTTGTTATATAATATTATGATTGTTTTGAGAAAGTGTTGTCATCCGAGATTTCTTATTATTGCTCGCTAGTTGATTATGCCATTGATATGAGTAAACATGAGACCTAAGTGCTATTGTGAATATGGTTAGTTCATAATCTTTGCTGAAAACTTGAATGCTGGCTTTACATATTTACAACAACAAGAGCAAATAGAGTTTGTAAAAGTTTTTCTTTCTCACTTTCAGTTTATCAACTGAATTGCTTGAGGTCAAGCAAAGGTTTAAGCTTGGGGGATTTGATACGTCTCCAACATATCTACTTTTCCAAACACTTTTGCCCTTGTTTTGGACTCTAACTTGCATGATTTGAATGAAACTAACCCAGACTGACGCTGTTTTCAGCAGAACTGCCATGGTGTTACTTATTGTGCAAAAAACAAAAGTTCTCGGAATGCCATAAAATCCATGGAGATAACTTTTGGAAAATATAAAAAATACTGGCAAAAGAATCAAGGCTAGTGGGGCCACACCCTATCCATGAGGGTGGGGGGCGCGCCCCTTCCCCTGGGCGCGCCCCCTTGTCTCGTGGGCCCCCTGATGCTCCATCGACCTCAACTCCAACTTTATATATTCCGTTCCGCGGAGAAAAAAATCATAGAGAAAGTTTCATAGCGTTTTACGATACGGAGCCGCCACCGAGCCCTAATCTCTCTTGGGAGGGCTGATCTAGAGTCCGTTCGGGGCTCCGGAGAGGGGAATCTGTCGCCGTCGTCATCATCAACCATCCTCCATCACCAATTTCATGATGCTCACCGCCATGTATGAGTAATTCCATCGTAGGCTTGTTGGACGGTGATGGGTTGGATGAGATTTACCATGTAATCAAGTTAGTTTTGTTAGGGTTTGATCCCTAGTATCCACTATGTTCTGAGACTGATGTTGTTATGACTTTGCTATGCTTAATGCTTGTCACTAGGGCCCGAGTGCCATGATTTCAGATCAGAACCTATTATGTTTTCATGAATATATGTGAGTTCTTGATCTTATCTTGCAAGTCTATAGTCACCTATTATGTGTTATGATCCGACAACCCCGAAGTGACAATAATCGAGATACTTCTCGGTGATGACCGTAGTTTGAGGAGTTCATGTATTCACTACGTGTTAATGCTTTGGTCCGGTACTCGATTAAAAGGAGGCCTTAGTAGCCCTTAGTTTCCACTAGGACCCGCTGCCACGGGAGGGTAGGACAAAAGATGTCAGGCAAGTTCTTTTCCATAAGCACGTATGACTATATTCGGAATACATGCCTACATTACATTGGTGAACTGGAGCTAGTCCTGTGTCACCCTATCTTATAACAATTACATGAGGAATCGCATCCGACATAATTATCCACCACTGATCCAATCCCTATGAACTTTTCCGTTGCTACTGTTACAATCACTACAAAACTGCTATCTTTACTTTTGCCACTATTACCATTACTATCATACTACTTTGGTACTAAATACCTTGCTGTAGATACTAAGTTATCCAGGTGTGGTTGAATTGACAACTCAACTACTAATACTTGAGAATATCCTTTGGCTCCCCTTGTGTCCAATGAATAAATTTGGGTTGAATACTCTACCCTCGAAAACTGTTGCGATCCCCTATACTTATGGGTTATCAGCGACCGTAGGCCCTCCGCCGTGGGGAAGGGCTCGTCGGCGCCTTCCCCGGCGGGGGACCTAACTCCGAGCAGCGTCTTGCTCCACGCAGCGCGGGGGAGGCCCCGTGTCAGGACCCCGATCCTATGTCACACCGATCTAGCATGTAACACATCATATCACTTTGCGGTCTCACGCACGGTATTCCCATGGGTTCCACCATACCTGGCCTGGGACAATTTGCGCCTTTTGGCTCACGTATATGATAGTGTCGCTAGCATCCATATGACAAAGAACCCGGGCCGACATGACTTGTCGTAAACCCAAGGCAGCCCTAACTTATAGGGACAGGCATACATGACCCAACAATGAACGTGTCGATCAACAATGTATGAACCCAAGTCGTAGCAAGCTACAGGGACTTAAAGAAACAACGCATGACATTTCCCTGAAGGGATAGACGCAGGAACGAAGAAGGACACATGCCAGCCAACCTAAGTGTTCCAGAGCAGTAGCAAGCTACCTTGGCTTACTGGAATCACCACGAGACATTTCCCGGTAAGAGAGGCTACCAAGAATAAACAACTAGGTTGTCGGATCCCACACTTTCCAAGCATTTAAATAACATACACACAATATGCTTGATATGTGCAAATACAACATGGCATCACAACACAACTCTACAACCCAAGTATTTATTCAATAGGCTCCGAGGGGCCAAGTATTACAAACATAGGTCTCATGGCCCAACATTCAGAGCATACAAACAATGGAAGCATAACATGTCTGAGTATAGACAACTACAAATGAAAATGGCAGAGAAGCCTGACTATCTACAAGATCCTACCGAGGGCACAAGATCGTAGCTGAGGTAACAAGCTAAACGTCGAAGTCCACGCAGAACTACTAGGGAGACTGAAGTCTCTCTGCAAAAACATAAATTAAGCAAACGTGAGTACAAATGTACCCAATAAGACTTACATCAGAACTAACTACATATGCAGCATTATCAACAAAGGAATGGTGGGGCTTAACTGCAGCAAGCCAGCTTTGACTCGGTGGCTATCCTGACTACGACTGTAAGTAACTCTTTTGGGGTGGCGCACACGAGTCAACATAGTCACCATATCAATACACCACTATGGATCCGCTCCCGTCTCCCTACGAGAATGCCATCTAGATCACTCACGCTTATCTTGCGTATTTTAGAGTATCCACTTTCACTTCTCTATGAACTGTATAGGCAACCCAGAGGTCCTTTACCGCGGACGCAGCTATTCGAATAGATGATATTAACCCTGCAGGGGTGTACTTCTTCACACACGCTTTCACCACTTATCGTCGTTTACATGACATGTACTCGGCAACCTTCAAGCGGAAACCCAGCGAGGGTGTCGGCCACGACCTAACTAACCACACAAGCCCCTGGTCCAGGTTTATCGCCTATTCAGGTTCCATCAGTAGGGAGTCCGGCCGAGGTTTCCACATACAGCCCCGAACGATGTGTACAGGGTTCCTCGACACCAAACGGGCGCCCGACATACCCGGCCACGTGCCTACCGCATCACAGCCCACCCCTCAGGCCAGCACTGTGCATGGTGTCCAGCAACTATGATAGAGGCGGGGTCCCGATCTTTCCATGAGATGATAACTATCGATTTGGTGGGGACGACTTTGACGATCCGACTACAAACATGCACGACGTTACGCCTTAGCAATCGCTAAACCAACTCCGCGAGGTTATTGACCACGCTGGGGCACGATCAACCTGACCACAAAGGTCTATTCCTGCAAGCAATCGAAGAACAAGCAAGAATATGATTAAGCAATCTGAATATTGCGAGTATGGATGAAGTATTGATAAAAGTGGGGTTTCATAAGCGGTCTTGGTCTGGTCGTTGGACACAAACGAAGTACATGAAGTTGCAGCGATGGCTAACTTTTAACTAAATAAAACCCAAATCTAAATGGTGCCTTAAGGGCTGTATTTATAGGGAAAAGAGAGGGGATTTCGTCCACCCTTGGCAAGGTGGGACTAAAACACCTCCTAAGTCGTTTCCCCTACGATACGGACTCTAAAAATAGATTGCATGGGCCTGGCCCAAAAATAAGGTAGCGCAACACCAATAATAAGCTATGGACGAAATTTATTACAAGCCATCTTGTATATTTCGTCCATCTTTTGGTATGTCATCATGGTGGCTTCAAAGTTCGGAAATCTCCACTGGAACCTCCGTTCTTGTTCTCTTCGCACACTCCTTCATCTCCGTGCTTGATCATGCTCCAATGTTCATCCTTCTTGTCTGTGCTAAGCCCTTCAATAGTAAGCAACACAAATGTATCCAAGTTAGGCAGCATCACATTCTCATGAACATTAGAAACATTACTAAGAAACGAAAGTACCTGATAATTTAACTCGCGTGCGCGGGCTCTAGTAATTGGTCCGATAGGTATAGTAGCATGGATTGTGGGTGTAACTATGGTATCCTTGTCCTCATCAAACTACAAACACCGGAAACTACTTGCAACTCCCGGATAGAGGACAGAGGCGGTTAATAAGTCGAGAGGGTCAATTGGTTTCGGGCCCAATGCGTGGTAGTAGCTGATCATGGATCAGAAACACAGAACTCAGTTCCTGAGGATGGTTTCAATGAGACAACCCACCATGTACTCCTACATGGCCTCTCACCACTACCTTTACCAAATCATGTTCACACACTTAGCTCACACACAGTAGGACATGTTCACCACTTTCCAATTCAGCCCCGATGAATCAGACCTGACTCAACTATAGGCAGTAGCAGGCATGACAAACAAGCATGAATGAGTAAGCACATCAGGGCTCAAACAACTCCTACTCATGCTAGTGGGTTTCATCTATTTACTGTGGCAATGACAGGTCATGCATAGGAAAAGGGGTTCAACTACCGTAGTATGTATTGTTGTCCTAATGCAGTAAAAGAGAGCAGGAGCGAGAGAGTGGGATTGTATAGGAATGAACAAGGAGGTTTTGCTTGCCTGACACTCCTAGAGATAGTATAGCTCTTCATCGGTGTCATCGATCACATCGTCGGAACGTCGTCTACTGAGAGGGGACAAATACCAACAACAGAGAAGGAAACACAATCAATGCAATGCATAATATGATGCATGATCATGACATGGCAAAATGAGTGTGTTGGGCTAATGCAACTACAACCAGATGGGTTTGATCCATTTTGAACCAAAGGTTCAACCCCAAACTCATCTTATGAATTTAAATAATGCTTTATCATGTTTTGCACTAAACAGCAAGTTAAGTTGTTTAAACATGCATGAAACAAGTATAGGTGGATAGATTGGAATTTTCTGATCATTTTTCATATATAAATCTTTGCATTCGGAGTTACAGATTAATTTCTATGAATTTTAGAAGTTTAAAGTATTTTTTGGAATTTCTAAACCTTTTCTGATTTATTTTAATTCCAGAAAGGCTTTACCGCATCAGCATTGCGTAAGCATTACGTCAGCAGATCAACTGCGCTAACCAAGGTCAAACCTGACCCGTGGGTCCCGCATGTCAGTGTCTAACTAACTAACCTAAGTTAATTAGCACTAAACTAATCCTAACCTAGACTAGTTAAGGCCCTGGGCCCACATGTCAGCATTAGCAGGGGCTAATTTAAGTTTAATTAGCACTTAACCCAAAATTAGCAGGGGCCTGGGCCTACACGTCAGCGACCCTGGGGAGGTCAAACCCCAGGTCAAAATGGTCAAACACGCCGGACTTGGTCCACGGCTCGTCGCTGGCAAAGCCAGAGATGGTGGAGGTGCTCGGAATCGCTCCTTCGACGACCAAAATAGCGGGGGAGGAGCTCTGCATGCTACTGGGAGTGCTCCACATCTCCCTGTGCAAGCGAGAGGGGCTGAGGTGGCCGAAGTTGAGCACGACGAGACCTTGATGGCGGCCGAAGCTCGGGTGAGCACGGTATCAAGGCCGCAGCGTGCAAACGGATGGAGTTTTGTGCTAGGGGGACGCTACGCGAGTCAGTGATCAAATTAGACATGCCGGGGTGACCATTAGGTCACCGAAGCTGCGTCGACAGCGACCTCAGGCGGCGGCGGTTCTCGGTCGTCAGTGAAGTTGGAGCTACGGCGTGCAAACGGTACAACAGAGAGGGGGGTTCGAGGGAGAGGCTCACGGCGGTTGCAGCGGTGCAGACGGCAAGCTTGGAGAAGGCCAAGAGCAGTCGGGGCAGCGAGATGGATCTCTGGTGATCGAGGAGGAAGAAGGGGTCGGGGACGATCAAGCGAGGTACATCCGCTCGCGTGGCTTGATGGAGACGATGTAGAGGTCGACGGCGGAGCTCCTTGGCGCATCGGGGAGGCAAGGGGAGCATGGTGGCTGTGAGCTTCACGGCGGCGCGTGGGCCGACAGGCAGCTTCCTGCCTGCTCTGGCGAGAGGTGGGTGATGACTGGCAGGGGCCAGTGGGCTAGGCCACACAGTGCCAGGCCAGGTGGGCTGTGCCAGGTAAGCTTCCTTTTTATTTCTGTTTTTTCTTTTTCTTCTGTAACTTTGTGGCTTTTCTAGAAATACCTAGACACTTCCAAAAATCATGAAACTACTCATGGCTACTGTTTAGAATATATCCAATAGTAAACATTTTAGTTTATGATTATTTGAGCATTTAAAATATTTTATATCATTTAAATGCCCAAATGCAAATAGCATGTGATTCAATCAAGTGACCTTATGATGTCCTAGAAAATTGTCCACCATTTCTGTCAGAGGTCCTAGACCAAGGCAAAGATGATGAACATTTTAGAAGGGCATTTCAGGTTCATTGAAAAAGATTTTAGTAAACCCTAGTTGGTTTAGGGGGTGCTAGGGGTTTTGTCATCCCCATTTCAAAGTTTCTAAGAGAAGTAAACATGATGCAGCCACTCTAATGCATGCACTGACTAGGTTTGTGACAACTCAACCACACTAAACAAGAATCTCGTTGCGAGATTCAAGCGTAGGGTAATGTAGAGAAGGGAACGCAGACTAACACAATCTTTATGATCCAGGTTGCACTTCGTGAGAACGTTGATTCGATCACCATCTCTCTCTCTCGATGTCTTGTTCTGAGAACTCCAACCAACATGACAACGAGAGGAAAAGGAAAACCCTAGAAGGATCGATCTTCTCGAATATCGAACAACTAAGGATGAACTCATGGAGTGAGACAATGAAACATCTCTCGAGCTGAGACACGAAACATACATCCAGAGGGATGGCATGTAACAGATGACGAAGGTTCACTAGGTATACAACAATTCCACACTTAAGAGGGTGGTGAATGGTTGTCAACCTAGCAAGGAGTTGTGTTGCCATGATACCATAACGAGACATCTTAAGGAAGGTGACTCATAGAAATATTCCCTTAAGTGGCAAAAAGAATTACTTCTGATTCAGAGATCATTGAAACTCTTTATACCAGCCTAAGGCAAATCACAACAATTGTTTGGCCGAGTACGAAGGGATGGCATACCCGGAGTAGAATGGATGATGTGGACTACCTTGTTGAAGACAACGCAATGGATGATTTTTTCTTATCATCAGAAATGGATGGGACCCACGGTAGGACCACTTTTGAAGATGATCCTGACCAGAAATTACCGAGAAGGGTAGTCCATGGTTGAATGGCACAATGGCAGTGCAAGATAGGAACAAAATGCTAATGCTGGGAATGATTCTAGTAACTGGGAGAAACTCAACAGTAGAGAGTGATTCCATTGTTTGAAAGGTTATGGCATAATCGAAGAAAAACTTGAGCATTTCCATATTCATCAAGGTTTTACCAATATTCGTGCCAAGGATCTCGGCAACACAACATACTACCCTGATGAACAGTGATGGACGATGCAGATGCAAAGGAAGATAACACCTTCTCAGATTTCACCTTAGCGAGGCCAAGGAAACAAAATCTAATGATCGGCCGAGAGACATTTAGCACTCCGCTTCTAATGTTCTCCTTGATGTGCTAGCGTAACCCATTTATTGATATGGTTTGGTATCTAGAACATCAAGTAAAAGGGTCGGACTTCGGAAGCACAAGAATCCATAGGGAACAACTACTGGAGTAAACCGTTTGAGATCCTTATGGGGAGGTGGCCAACTTCCTCAATCAAGATACTACAATAATGGGTCTTCCGGGTGGGTGTGTTGGCCACGACATCCACCTTACCGGTTACAGAGAGACCAATATTATAGTTCTTGGGACACGTTCCAACCATCATATCTACCTGAGATTCAGATTTGGTTGGTGTCAGAATATTCCAGACTCATCAAGTCTAGAAAGTAAAATGAAAGTCTGCAACACAAATCGACGAGATGGCGTTGCGAGATTCTCGGGGAATGAACTACGATAGCAAGCTCCAAAACATGCGTTGGTTCTGCTACACACATGTGAACATGCTGTCCCAGACAAGCATGACCACATAGTAGTCTTATAATAAAACACTACCGAGTTCCGGAGGGGAACCATCATTAATGATATCAAAGTCTCCACCCGGAAATCTAAAGTATTCACTTGAGAACAGACTCCTTTATCTGGAACAATTCAATCAATGACTTGGTGTGCTAGGGATACATATGGAATGAAGGTTGCAAGTCTCCAACCCACAGATACTTCGCACATGTGCATAACTAACTTGGGATGATTCCATAGGAAGCAACATTGACTTTCTCGAATTCACTGCGGCAACTTGCATCAAATGCACAGGAATTAGAGGAAGTAACTTATTTCATCTGAACATATGCTTCATCAACGGGACATGAAGATAATGCTTATAAAAATTTCCAATGCTAACTTAGATGTTCAACATGAATCATGGACAAGATCAAAGTGTTGTCACTGGGCTCAACAATAATCCATCCAGGCTTCCATATAGGTGGAATTCCACAATTAAGTGAACACGGTGATAACATTGGTCAGACCCAAAAGATATAACAGTGTATGCTCGAGGAATCAACCACGAGTAAGACAACATTACGAACATCTTTGGTTCTAATTTGATTTGAGGATGGCCCACACTCAAATCAAAGTTTGGACAAGACAATAGGTCCAACAACTGATCACGAGGGTCAATCGATGAAAATACCATCTTTCTTCAACACACATACAAGATATCCCTTAGAATGAACTAAGTCAGACTTGCTTTTATCTTCCAACTCTCCAAGTTGTTGTTCAACTTAACCAACTAGCTCAGGGGTATCCAACACATATTCTTGGAGAAAGGGTGGTTCATTGGGATGAACCTACTTAATCACGAACTCAACATACCGGTCAGGTGACAACCTAGTGATACCTTCAAGAAGGCATTCATAAAATCATGAACCACTGGTATGTTACTAAGCTCAAGAACAATCTTGCTTTTCAGGGCAAGACGATATGATCAAAAGAGCGGGGGATTGACACAATCCTAACTCATTGATCGAAGAGTGCACCGGAAATAAGGGCTAGGTAGCACGATCAACCTTAGGGTGATGATTCAATAATCAACATGCTAAGAATGAGGTTATTGTCCATTTAACTACCAAGCAACAGAGTTGCTAGGAGTATAGATTTCACACATCACGATTCACTTGTCGGCATGCACATGACCAGATGGTCCATCGAGGCCGGGTTAATTTTTGCACACGACCAGATGGTCCATCACTACAGGAATCAGAAAATTTGCCGTCAGGCAAGTACAGACGGCAAAGACAGGAATACAGACGGCAAAGAGTTTGCCGTCAACTAGCTGATGGCAAACTTTGTCGGCAAAGCCTAAATCGGCAAAGAGTACTTTGTCGTCAGCTTTTTATCGGGCAAACGACAAAGACTTTGCCGTCAGCTGGGCGATCTTTGCCGTCAATCCTATAAATCACAGACAGCAAATAAAAAGTACTTTTGCCATCAGCCGGACAACAGCTTTGCCGTCAGCCTAGTAAATCACAGACGGCAAAGAAAGGAGTATTTTTTTAAAAAAATACAGCAGCGTTACTCCCGAGCAATGCGGTCAACGCATGCGAGTGCACTGCCCTATTTTCCTTCTTCTTTTTAACAGGGAAAAGCCCTGCGTGGCTAGTCTCATTCATTCAACAATAGTGCAGTACAAATGCAAACAGGACCCCAAGGGAAATAAAGTTACAGAATAGTCATGAAAATTAACAAAAAGAACACTTAAAAGTAAAAACAAAAAGCCATTGGGTTCTTCTTCTCCACTGCAGGTCTGCTCGCCCCACCGCTCGTCGTGCTACTCTGTCATGCACTGCTCGCCGCGCTGCCGTCCGGCCCTGCTCAGCCTCGCTGCTCCGGTCCAGGCCGCACTCGGGAGCTAACTCGCTCCAGGGCCGCGGGGAGGCATGCGAGGGAGGTTAGGGATGGGCGGTGCACGACCGGCGGAGCTCGCGAAGCGGAGCGCCCGGCTACTGTCGACGCGTATCTCGGGTGAGCATGGAGCTCGCAGTGAGGACGGGCTTGGGCGTGCGGCAGCGGATGGAGGCCGGGTGCGGGCGCTCGCCGCGGCGTGCAGCTGCTCGGGAAGGGCGCTGGCCGCAGCGTGAGGCCTGTCATCGTGAAGCTCGGGTGAGCACGGAGTAGGCGCTGAGGACGAACTCAGGCGCGCGGATGGAGGGCGCTTGGCGCGGCGGCGGATGGAGGCTGGGCACGGGCGCTGGCCACGGCGTGCGGCGGAGGGGTGGACGCGGGCGCTGGACGTACCGTCGAGCTGCTCAGGGACGGGTTGGCGCAGCGTGCGGCTGCTGGGGGTCGCCGGGCGGGTGGGGGAGCGTTGGCCGGCGACGTGCGGCTGCTCCGAGGAGAAGGAGAAAGGAGGGAGCAGGAGGGAGGAGGGACAGAGAAGAGGATGGAGCTCGGTGGTGAAGGAGATGGGATGGAGTTGTGGGTGGGGTGGGGCACGTACGGTCGTGGGTGAGGGTGTGCGTGGGGGAGTGTGCATCATGGCTCAGAGGCTGTGTGGGGGCGTGCGTCCGACGGGGGTGGGATGTGCGACTTAGATGTTGCCAAGTCATCGATCCAAGTGATGGATCCGTGTAATGTGCTTTCTCTTTGGCATCTGCGAAAAAATTACAGACGGCAAAGAGCTCACTTTGTTGTCTGCCAAAGAAACACAGACGGCAAAGAGTTTTTGTCGTCTGCTAAAGCAAACCTAGACGGCAAAGGTCCTTTGATGTCTGTGATATTTGTTGCAGACGGCAAAGTGAGCTATTTGCCGTCTGTGTTTTTTTCGCAGATGGCAAAGTTTGTTTTGCCGTCAATTTTTCTTTGCCGTCTGTTGATGACGGGGAAACCAGTTCTTTGCCATCTACCCGATTAAAAACTGACGACAAAGACGTCCCCTGACGGCAAATTAGCTATTTTCTGTAGTGCATCGAGGCCGGGTTAATCTTCGCTGCCGCTGCAAGTCGAAGTCTCGTATCCGTAATCAATCGGAACGATATACAAGTCGCCGAGTCCGACAGGTTTGACGGCACCGTATCCGTATCTAAATCCAATTCGAAGGTCTAATTTCCTCTGTGGCATTAAAATCCAGACGTACTGATTGAATACGAGTTTCTTTGTTGCTCCCAAGGATAAATCATGGCAGCAGAGGCAAAGCTAGGAGGGTATGCGTCAAATCACCAAGTTGTCATTGCCATTACTTTTTCTGGCCTGAAGACCAAATCAAACCCCAAGCACTTCCACTTGTAGTACTGTAAAAAAGGATAGTACTGTTTGAGTACTAATAGATCGGGAAAAGGCCATGGCCCAATCAGTTCAAACTGGTTACAACTTGGGGGCTGCTACATCAGCTTTGAGGCCCCATTGGACTCCGCCTCAGCCTCGCCGGCTGTGACCCGCCTTCGGGTTTTTTCCGTCGCATCTGCCTACTGCAGAGTCACTGCCGTATGCTGCTGAGCCGCCACTCGCCTTTCAGAGCCGAGAGCACAGCAGGGGTGACCCAGTTTGATACAAAACTTTCTACTTAGAGCCAAAGTCAACCCAGTCATCAAATACTTTCAATTAGTACTCCTGTTCATCATGTGGAGTCTACAGGGATAGGCAAAATCCCACGTAGAAGGTTCAAAGGTTATTACCACATACGTAAAGTGACTTAGCACATATTCCCAGGTTGAAGATGAAGAAGCTTACGGAGGTATTACACAATACTGGTATTTCTGCTCTGTTCAAAGATGAGGCCAACAGAAGCAGTACTACAGTCAGCAAGACGGCCTTAGAAAAAAGGGAAGACCATGACTCACACGTGGATTGATTGACAGGCCACGACTCGGACATGGGGATAGGCATGTCTCTGTCGTTGTGGCCTCACCTCGCGAGCGCCTCTCCTCTACTGCGACAGGCCTCAGTTGCCCTACCTCCAGCAGGGCTTCGTATGGTTTCCTCCGTCGTTGAGCCACCCTGGCCGACAAGTTGATTTCGGCCGTAGCGACCAACCACCTAAGTCACCGGCTCCGAACCGCCATCTCCGTCGCGCCACGACCTCGCCTTAGAGCCAGCTGCCTATGCCTCGTGTTACTTCTGTTGTGGCTGCACTAAGCCAGCCCGGATGAACGGCTTGCTGCCCTCTCCGTTTTCACCGCGGTGAGCCACTACCCCCGCGCGAGTTCGCACCCGTGGCCCTGAGAGCCGCCGCCCAACTTGCCGCATGAATCGTCTTCGCCGTGGTGGCCACAGCCGCCGCCACTAACCATGAGCGCCACAACCTCGTCTTGCTAGGGCATGAGTCGCCCTCTCCAACGTGGTCGCTTTGTCAAGCCTGCTTCCAGTCGCCGCCGCTCTCAAATTGGTTTTAAACAAAGCGAACGGATGATGCCTGAGAAGAAAGCACTGCAGGTGCTCTACTGCAGAGCCGCTGCACCGACCAGGCTTTTAGTCACCGCCACGGGCCGCCCACTTGCTGCTGTCCCGCCGAGCCGCGCAGCGCTCCTCACTGCCGCGTTACTCTAGTTTGCACAGATTTTTGAGGAGTCTCCTAGCAAGGTGCTACACAAGTTGAATGCCAAGTTCCGAAGGCTCAAGACCAACGATGGCACTTGTGCTATTTTAATTAAGAAGGGTCTGAGACTACTCATTGTTGGTGGTACGGCAAGTTGACTGCCCCTCGAACAAAAAGGGTGTTAGTACAAAAACAATTCTGAAAAGGCTTCATCCCAACGTCGCCATCGCCACCGCGTTAAACCGTCGGGGCCACGTTGAGCTGCCTCTGCTATGTTGAGTCACCGGGAGTCGCGGTCTGTCTGAACCGCCGAGATTATATTGTTCCGCCTCTGACGCGGCATACAGATCATCTGTCATTCACAAACATCAGGTGATATCTAAATTTATATTATTAAACACTTATTATTTTCTGTAAAAAACAATTATTATGCCCTGTAACATTTTTACATAGGACAATTGTTGACAACTTGCTCGTCCGCACCGGCTTACAATACCGCGGCCGATTCATCTGTCTGAGCCGCCTCTGATGATGCGGTCGTCTTTTCCATCCATCTCTTGCGGCCTGGTCTACATCAACACACCGGGCCGCACCTGTCTGCATGAGCTATTTATTGAGTATGAGCAAGTCACTGCTTGGGTATCCCGGTTTTCTTCCAACAAATTGGAGGTAAATTATCATGTATTATCAGCCGCCGTCTGCACTGGATGGCTCAATGGACAGGCGCACAAGTTGTCGCCCCTACTATTTGGTTAACTTCAAACAGTCAGTTGGAAGAAACCATTGACTGAGTTGCTGACACAGCTCATACATGATCATTTATAAACCGCCCCAGTCACCTCAACATTCTATGGATTCACATTGCGCTATCAACGCCAATGATATACACCTTCTGCTATGGTCAATTATGGAGAATCTCAAGACAATTCCTCAAGCCGCCTTGAGACTTGGGAGCTAGGATGACATGGCTCAGTAAATGATTGCCAGTTCAAAGCAGATTCAAGAACTCCAGGTTAGTGGAGGGAAGATAACCCGGTATCGGAGGCTACTGCCCTATTGGGGAAAATTTGAAGGCCGTCAGAGAATCTCTGGCTTAAAAAGAAGGATTCCTGATCAAAATCCAGTTCAAGGGAAACTTATCTCCCACAAAGCTCTGAAGCTCTCAAATCGGTTTAAAGTTCTGGTTCAAAAAGAATTAATCTCTCACAAGTTTGAGTTCTCAGAAAAATTAAAGGTTGCCAAAGAGAACTTGCTGCCATGATGCGTGGTTCAAACATGGGTATCCTGCCTTACGGCTTATCTTATTATGGTCACTTGGGAGCTTCCTGCTCATCGAGCATAGCTATCAGTACCCTCTTGATCGGCGCAATGCCAAAACTTATATGAGCACTTGAGAGCTTCCTGTTCAAACATAGGTCGTATTCAAACCAAACAGAACATAACTGTCGGTACCCTCTTGATTGGCACACTGCCAATCTCACTAAGGGGCTTCTTGGTCGTATTTGAATCATAGATCAACCCCTTTTGGGAACCAACTTTGATCGTATTCGAATCAGAGTCGTTAAAAAACTCTCAAGGTCATTAGGGGGCTTCCTATTCAAACATAGGTCATATTTGAACCAAAGAGAACATAGCTGTCAGTACCCTCTTGATTGGCGCAACGCCAAAGCCACTAGGGCTACATGATCGTATTCGAATCCTAGCTTAACCACTTTGGAACGATTTGCTGATCGTATTCGAATCAGAAGCCTCGCTTTTTCTCTCTGTTTGACTTAAGTTTTTTGAAAACAGTCTTTTGGGTTTGTCTTGAGACTTTTTGCTCATATATGTGTGGTTTCTATTTAACCCGGCTCGACTTTGGACGATAAGTCGGCAGCATATGACAATATTAATACTTGGAAGGTTTGGCTTCTAAGTTTTGGGTTATCACCCTTACTGCACAGGTATCATAAGCCGGCAGTACGATTCAATATCACAGGTATGATATTGTTTATGCATGATTATGTTTAAAACGACCCTGGCTATGGACTTTAAGTCGCCGGTATATTTTGGATTTCACCATTGGAATCATGCATTTATCAACCATTGGATTATTGCCCTTATTGGATACGGCGATGTAAGCCGACAGTATGAACCAACTCTACAAGAATGTTTCCTGATTATATAAATATGCGAGGTTTCATAACCCGCCCTGGCTTTTGACGATAAATCGTCAGTATGTATAGGCTTGAATGACCTTAGTTATAGTCTTTTCCATACTTGCATAAAGACTATATTATGTTTGGGTTGTTACCCGCCCTGGCTTTTGACATTAAGTCGCCAGGGCATATGTTGTTTAAATTCTGTGCAGGATTTGCAGAACTATGACTTACGTAAATGATTAAGTTGAAGCCCATCATCAAAGATTGAAATTGGTGTCTCAAAAGGGTTATCAATTCTTGATTTTCTCAAAGGCTATAAGCCGTCGGGATATGAAATTCTGGCTTACAAGGAATGAGCATTAAGTTGCCATCGGCCAAGAGCCGCCAAATATTAAAACTATGGATTTACTTGTCAGCTAATAAGGTATTCAAATTTCTAATAAGCCAAACTTGGCTAGATTTTCATGATGATGTTAAATACTTGGAAATTTTGTCTTCTAAGTTTTGGGTTATCACCTTTACTACATTAATATGATGTTCAAAGTCGCTTTAGCACAAAGGCTATTATTTATCAATGGATATGATTATTTTTACAATGGAGGTAATAGTCCCGAGTTGCTGCAGGCTTACGACCCGACACTTGGGGGCTACATTATTCAAGTTGAGGTTACATCAAACATGCAAGTCCCATGTCACTGCCAGCATGCACCATGGCACTTGGGGGCTAATGCAAAGTCATTTTTTGGCTCACTTTATTGAAGATCTGACTCATCACATTGTAATGACCCAGCCCTTGGGGGCTACCAATTTCTCCTCTTAAAAATTCAAGGTACACGAGTTAAATCCAATATATTGAAAAAGTCTACTATTCGGTTGGTAGAGTCCAAAGCTCTTAACCCTGTGGACGTGGGTTGAAGCCCCATGGTGGAGATTACATCATATGATGTTATTATCAATGAATTATATACAAAAGTCCCTGGTCATTATTGCATAATGACCCAGCCCTTGGGGGCTACACTGGTTTAAGTTTTCATGAGCATAAAGCAATTACAAGTCCCAGGTTGCTGCAAGCATGACAACATGACACTTGGGGGCTACAGGTGATATGCATATAAGGGAGAGAAAATCTTCAAATTCTCAATTTGGAGTAGACCAGATTAACCCAGTGTCTGCAACAATCATGACCCGGGATCATTTATTTATAACCTAGCAATTTTGGCAATCATAAATCGGCAAGATCTACATCTTGAAGCCGGCTGAATATCAGTTGAATATTTCAAGACCAATATTTTTTTCAAGTTAGAGCATTGAAGGCCGATTCAAATGGATTATTTCTTATAATATTTTTCTACAAGAGCCAATATCAACAAGTTGATAATGAAACTGGACTATTGACCCAGATTTTTCAGAAGAAGTGCCCGGATTTTTTGCATTGGTAATGTTTGAACACATCTGCTAATGGAGAATTGCTATGAGGTCATGAATGCGCAGCCAGGAGGAAATGACAATGACTTAAGGATGATCAGGTGCCGGTTCAGGAAAATATTTAACCCGGAGCACAACCTATCAAGTTTGTTCTTGTGTTTATTTTACATGATCAGTTTAACATGGATAAATCCAAATTAAACTGGGGGCTAATATCGAGGATATACCCCGCGGTATGACCCGGCCGGAAGTATGACCCGGCCAGACTTGGCGTTTCATTGGTAACCCGCCGGAGGATTGGTGACTCACGAGTCTGGCGGCTCACTGATCTGACGACTCACGAGCCTGGCGACACACTAATGGTTCCGATGGTGGGTCAGATAGAAGACTAGGCCCAAGGCCCAGAAGGCCGTTGTTGGTGTCAAAACCGGCGGATCTCGGGTAGGGGGTCCCGAACTGTGCGTCTAGGCGAATGGTAACAGGAGACAAGGGACACGATGTTTTACCCAAGTTCGGGCCCTCTTGATGGAGGTAAAACCCTACGTCCTGCTTGATTAATATTGATTATGTGTGTTACAAGAGTGGATCTACCACGAGATCAAGGAGGCTAAACCCTAGAAGCTAGCCTATGGTATGATTGTTGTTCGTCCTACGGACTAAAGCCATCTGGTTTATATAGACACCGGAGAGGGCTAGGGTTACATAGAGTCGGTTACAATGGTAGGAGATCTACATATCCATATCGCCAAGCTTGCCTTCCACGCCAAGGAAAGTCCCAACCGTACACGGGACGAAGTCTTCAATCTTGTATCTTCATAGTCTTGGAGTCCGGCCGATGATGATAGTTCGGCTATCCGGACACCCCCTAGTTCAGGACTCCCTCAGTAGCCCCTGAACCAGGCTTCAATGACGATGAGTCCGGCGCGCATATTGTATTCGGCATTGCAAGGCGGGTTCCTCCTCCGAATAATTTGTAGAAGATTGTGAACACCAGGATAGTGTCCGGCTCTGCAAAATAAATTCCACGTACCACCATAGAGAAAAATAATATTACACAAGTTCAATTTGCTGACGTATTTGGTGGCATGATGTCACACCACTACCAAGCCTTTACTCGAATTGTTTTTATTGTACCACCTCAGCGTATTTAGCGAAGCGGTTTCCTTGGCACGTCTTGTCGAAGCAGAGATCGTGTTCCCCTTATTCCGGGATTCTCATAAATACGGACGTGGGTAACCCAACCGCGCCCGTTGCCACGCCTCCTCCATCGAAGGCGGGTTCCAAACGGTCACGGGGAAGGCTCTTGGTATTCTTCCTCTTTATAATGAGACCAAGGCCCATTCTTTTTCTTCAATCCTCAATCGAATCCGCCCCTTGCCCCGAGTTCCAACACCCCGGGCCCCAGATTCGGGTACTTTCGACTTTCAACGATGTCCGGCTCTGACCTACGAGGCCGATGGATGCCCTCTTCCGTCATGGAAGAGGACGTGCTAAAGCTGAGAGACGCCAGGTACTTGACCAACGAGATTTCGCATAGGTTGCCTGCCCAAGGGCAAGTTATTCCTATTCCCGAGCCCGGCGAGAGCGTCGTGTTTGTGTCTCACCTCCATCGGGGTTTAGGCTTCCCGATGGATCCCTTCGTGAGGGGGCTCATGTTTTACTATGGGCTGGAATTCCATGACTTGGCTCTGGAGTCCATCCTCCACATCTCATCATTCATTGTCGTGTGTGAAGCCTTCCTCCGCACTACCCCTCACTTTGGCTTCTGGCTCAAAACCTTCAACGTGGAGCCGAAGATGATAGAAGGGCGTAAGGCAGAGTGCGGCGGGGCGGTTATAAGCAAGAGGGCCGATGCTCCATGGCTCGAGGGCTCTTTTCAGGAGGAGCTCGGCTTGTGGAAACATGAGTGGTTCTATATCACCGCTCCCAGGGGCAGCAGGCAGAGGCCACCGCCCGTCTTCCGCTCAGGTCCTCCACAACGGCTGACATCATGGGTCAACAAGGGGCTTAACCGGGGGCCGTCCAAAGACGTACCCCTGTTGCAGGACCGGATTCGAGGCCTCCAAGAGAGGGAGATTAATCTGGTCGTAGTGGCATAGGTTATGCTGATTCAGCGCCTTCTGCCCTGCAAACGTCGCCCCCTCCGCCTGTGGGAATTTAATCCGGAGGGGCCACGAGCTCTCCATCACTTCATGGGTTTGACACCCGCGGAGATGTACAAACTGTTCTTCAGATTGCAAGGGATGCATCCGGACTTGACCGAGGACGCTGGCCTAAGCTGCAATCGCCCGGATACTCAAGTAAGTAGCCCTGTGTCCGGACATATTGTCCATTTATTTATCATAGGTTTTCCTTTTAACCAGCTATCCCTTGGACAGGAGTAGATAGTGCAAGCAAAACTGATACGGTGTCCGCCCCCCTCCATGAGACCACGCCGGATCCCGTGTTAGTCAAAATGTTGGAGGTTGTGCCTTCGGAGGAGAGCGAAGGGGGGCACAGGGAAACTACCGCCTCTGCCAAGGAGGCCATTAATAAGGGGGGAATCAAGGATCCCTCCTTCTAGGGGGAGAAGAGGACCGCTTCCGAAGACCCGGAGGCCAAGGCCTCAAAGCAGGGAAGGAAATCTGCGTCGGAAGGTCCTGCGCCGGGAAGAGCCCTGGCCGCACAGTCTCCCCATAGGAATCAGCCCTCCAGCAAGCCGTAAGTAAAAAAGGGGGGAATTTAGTAATAGGGAACGCCCCTATATTATTTCCAAAGGTAACCGAAGTTTTCACCTTGTAGTTCGGATCTCAGTCCATCTCAGTAGAGCTCATCTTCGGGGGACCTTCGTCCGGAGATGATGGAGAGCGAGACGCCTCCATCTGCCGCCCCGTCGGGCAGGGCGGACAACCTTGAGGTGTCGTCACGGAGGGTCTCCCCGAGTCCGGCGGGGCCGGAGAGTCCGGCACCCATTGGAGTACGGCCGGTGGAGCTGCAGGATTTGCTCAAGAGGGCGTCTATCTCAGAAGATCACCGCACATTAATGAGTATGGTGATTGAAAGGATCTCATCTGCCGAGAGCGGGTTGTATGAGGCCGTCGGAAGCTTGCTGACAAGGTTTGAGGTACACAAAAAATGACATACCTTTTGACAGTTTTGCACATGAAGTGCGCCCTGTATAGATAGTAGCCCCTGAGACTTGGTATGCTGTCAAAAGCGATAGCGTGCCAAGGATCATAATCTCAGTTATAGAATGTCGCCTTTCCTATGCAGGTGGCGGAATGTTCCGTGGCCAGCCGGACTGATGGAGTTACCGAACTGAAGAGGCAACTCGATGTTGTGGATGCGGACATCGCGCTGGTCAATAAACGACTTAACGAGTCGCAAGGTAGGTGGTTGCTCCGCGGTTGCCTAGTAAGGGAGATGATGCCCGTTCATTACAATTTGTATGCTTGATGCAGATGGTGCCGCTGCTGTGGAAGACCTTCGAGCAGAGCTTGCTCGAGCCAAGGAGCAAGCCAGGATAAGTGATGCGGCTGCCTCGAAGGCAGCAGAAGAGCTAAAAGCCGAAAAGGCTGCTCACTGCGGAAGCAGGGAAGAGTTGGCCGGAATGGCCTTGAAATTAAAAGATGCTACCGACCGTTGTGAGGTTCTTGAAGGAGAACGCCGAGTGGAGCAAGAGGGCCTGAAGAAGGCCGCCGCCGAAGTCAAGGATGCCCGGAGTGAGATGCGGGCTATGAAGGAGGAACTGCGTCAAGCCGGAGACATTGCGGCTGGAAAGCCCTTTCTTCTACGTAGGAAGTTCACGGATCCGAAGTATGCTCAGCTGGGCCAGTTGTGTGGTGCGGAGGATCCTTATCTGGATTTGGCGGCGAGTGCGGCGGATGCAGTCGTGCACTTCCGAAGCCAGAAGTATCACGAAATGGAAGAGCTTTACTGGTCTCAATTCCATAGTCCGGAGCGTCCACTTCCGTTGACTGATCGGCTGGCTGAGTGGGCTGAGCTGAATAGATTGTCCGGACTTGCCATGACGGATGTGGTCGCTCATCTGTGGCCGGAAAGGCCCAAGCCGAAGAGTTATTTTGGCTTGTTGCAGCAATTCCTTGGGGCGGTGCCGCATATCAAGGCGATGAAGCGGTTGGCATGCATAGAAGGTGCACGGATGGCTCTCGCCCGTGTGAAGACATACTGGGAGGACATGGATGCCACCGCTGTTGCATCCCGGGGTTTGGACAAGAGCCGATTACCCGCCGAGCACTATTTTGAGGAAGTCCTGCAGGGCGCTCATTTAATAGAGTCGCGGTGCTCGAAAGATGTCATGTTCAATTGACGTGTATGATTTGTGAGATCATGTTTATAATGCAATAGCTTTTTATACTTGTGCATTCAAGTATTGAACTATCTCCTGTGCGGCCGTATATATATGAATAACCTGAAAGTTGCAGTCTTTGGCTTCAGCCCCCACGCACATGGTGCGGGGGTGTTTGCAAAAAAGAAGAGCGCTTTTTCACACTTAATCCAACGTCTTGGTCCTTTGAAGGAGGTGATAGCATAGCAAACTAGGCAACCGGACTATAATGCTTTATCACTTTCACTTAGCCATAGGAGCTTTATGGTGGGGCTACTATATAGCCCCTAGAGGCACCGCGCTCTCCGAACTCGGGGCGCGTATGTGCCTGACCGGGAAGCGGTCCTTCGTCAAAGCGGAGGAATTCTAAACATTCCAATAGTCGATCGAGTGGTTGACCAGTCTCTCGCTATATCATGACAG
Source organism: Triticum aestivum (assembly GCF_018294505.1). Taxonomy (NCBI): domain Eukaryota; kingdom Viridiplantae; phylum Streptophyta; class Magnoliopsida; order Poales; family Poaceae; genus Triticum; species Triticum aestivum. The sequence goes on along the minus strand of NC_057804.1, from coordinate 330,624,206 downwards.
TCAGTTTTCGGCTTTCTCTACTGAGGTGCTCGCCCAGCCGAACCGGTGCACAATCGCAGTAGTTCTCCTGGTGCCGCGTTAGCCGATGGAGCGGAACGTAAGGCAGCAAAACACAGGAGCTGGGCAAACCCAACATTTGACCAAAGACATGATTTGGAGCTGATGCATATAATGCCTAACTCGAGACGCCGAACACTCCCTGAGGTGTTCGGTCTTTATGATACCGGGCAGAACAATGCCCTAAGCCCCTAGTGTCCAGGTATAGGCGGGAACTTCTGACGCGGCCGATGCCAAAACGCTAGCCTCCTCCTCGGTTATGGTAGAAAACCGGGGGATGTGTATCAACAAGAGACAGTAAGAAAGGTTTACACATGGTCTTAATCTAAAAAGAATCCTTGCAATGGGTCCCTGCTGCACGTCTGCGCCTGTGTCTCCGTTGTGCTGTATCCTGGATGGGTGTAGCACGTGCTTCATCTGTAAAAGAGACGGACTTAGTTTGGAAGAAATATCGTGCAAAGGATGTATTGAAAATAAAGTATAATTTGGAAGATGAATAAAGTTGAGCTTTATTGGCTCTCATCGTTTATACGGGCAGCCCCTTGTAAAGGGGTATGCGGCTGGGAAGCCTCTTGTTTATTTACGCTGGACTCGCCTAACCGTGTCTGAGGTCTGAATGACATGTTTTTAGGGGCTTTGACCTGCAAGGTCGGATTAGTGTGTGGCTGTCAAGGTGGCCTCACGTTCTCCGTGGTCGAGGAACACTCGGAGTTACTCTTTAATGAGATTATGCCGCGTGGACCGGGCATTTTAAGCGTAAGAGATGTGTAATGTGTTATTGCGTTAAAGCGGGCGAAAGCTTCGCGTCCCAGTAGTGCTTGAGGGTCACTGTGGAATGGGGCGATATGGAGAGTGACTTTTCGCGACGGAGGTTGTCGGATAAACCGAACACAACCTCTAGTGGTATAGAGCCTGTTCAATTGGCTTAAAGGCCTGGCGTCACTCCTTTGAAGGAAGTGCTGCTACGGCGAATTTTGGTAGGGTCTATCCCCATTCTGCGGACAGAGTCCTGGTATGGCAGGTGTCGCACTGTGTTTTCGTGTTATCACATGAAGTGAGTTCACTGTTTTGACTTCTAGTGGGAAAGTCTTTTGTTTCCCGGCGTGCTGCTTGTGGGGTTCGTCGTCGTCTTCGCTTTGTGTGTCGAGCCCCTTGCGTTCGGCATTAAGTCGGCCGGACTACTTGAAGATCCAACAATCTCTGTGGGTATGGTTTGTAGGCTTCCCGGAGGTACTATGTATTTGACATAGCCTATCCAGAATTTTGTTTAGGTTGGATAGCTCGTCACTGTTGTCCTTGAGGGGCAGTGTTTTCTTATTCGGCCGAGAGCTTTTGAATCCGGCGTTGACCGCCGTGCTATTTGGGCCATTTTCCTTATTCTGGCGCTGATCTTTTCTGCGTCGTGATTTCCCATTTCCATCCCTGACTTCGGATGTACTCGGGTCGCTGGTGCTGCATCTAGCCAGCCAGCTGTCCTCCCCTGCGCAAAAGCGGGTCATGAGGCTTGTTAGTGCGGCCATTGTTCTTGGTTTTTCCTAGCCGAGGTGTCTGGCGAGCCATTCGTCTCGGACGTTGTGCTTAAAGGCTGCTAAGGGTTCGGCGTCCGGACAGTCGACTATTTGGTTCTTTTTGGTGAGGAACTTGTTCCAGAATTTGCGTGCTGATTCTCCGGGCTGTTTAGTTATGTGACTTAAATCGTCTGCATCCAGAGGGCGGACATAAGTCCCCTGAAAATTTGCTCGAAACGCATCCTCGAGCTCTTCCCAACTTCCGATTGTATTTTCTGGGAGGCTTTTGAGCCAATGACGAGCTGGCCCTTTGAGCTTGAGGGGTAGGTCTTTTATGGCGTGGAGATTGTCTCCTCTGGCCATATGTATGTGTAGGATATAATCTTCAATCCAGACTCCGGGGTCTGTTGTTCCGTCGTATGCCTCTATGTTTACGGGTTTGAATCCCGCTGGAAATTCATGATCCAGCACCTCGTCGGTGAAACATAGTGGGTGTGCGGCGCCCCTGTATTTGGGTGTGCCGTTGTCTTCAAACGCTCGGCGGGTTGTGTTGCTTCCTGAAGTCTTCTTTTTTGGCCCATAGATAGACCTGACCGGGTCATCCTTTTTCCGAGGATCTTTATGCTGATCGCGTGCTGGCTTGTGTGTGGCGCCCCTTGCTGCTCTTAGCCTGTCATCTGGTCGTCTATCCGGCCAGGCGACCTCTTTCTTTTTTGACTACGGGGGCTCTAAGGACTCCTCGTCAAATTCGGGCAACAGCTTGCGCTTCGGGTAGCTCTTTGCCTGGTTACTAGCGCCATATTTATCTGCGGTATTTAGTACTTTGCTCCATCTCATTCTGAGTGCGTCCTCCGCTGTTTTGAGCTTCCGCTTTTGCTCCTTCAAACTTCTTGCAGTGGTGACAAGCCTTTTATGAAGGTTCTTATGCTCTGGCGATGTGTTCGGCGTGAGGTCGTCTATGCTCTTGTTTTCGCTGGGGATGGGTTGCTTGTCCAGTTCATCCTGTTCGGATGGTTGCTCGGTGGCATGTTTGCCGTCCACTGCTTCGCCCTGATCTAGGGCCGGGTCCATATGGGTGCCGTTTTTATCGAGGCGGGACTTCGGGCGGCGCTTGCGTCGCTGTTTTGGTTGTTTATTGGGGGAGTTGTCCTTCGCCCCGTCCCGTTGTTCTTCATTATCGCTTCCTTTTGGTGTATCCACCATACATACATCGTGAGTTGGGGTGGCTTTCCAGTGCCCGATAGGCATTGGTTCTTGGTCGTCTCCGGCATCGTCGTCCATACCGCGATGTCTTCGGAGTCAAAGTCTAGCATGTCGGTTAGATCGTCGACAGTGGCTACTAAGTGGGTGGTGGGTGGGTGTTGAATTTCTTCGTCCGTCCGCAGTCCGGCCAGGGCTCTCCTGATAACGAGAGATACTTTAGCGAACTCAAGATGTCACCAAAAGGTGAGTGTTGAAAGATGTCTGCGGCGGTGAACTCCATGATCGGCGCCCAACCGGATTCGATTGGAGGGGGCGCGGGAGGCTCGGAGTCCGGCGAGGAGTCCGGCACCTCGGAGTCACGGGCTTCATGAGGGACAAGATCACTGTTCGGCTCTATCGCCGCAGAGGTTGCATCCCCCTAGGCGGTGTCTAGCCATCCGTCCTCGATCTGCGCAGCCAGCTCCGAATTGAAGATCGGAGCGGACTCGAGTGCGGCCTCCAGGATACTATCCGGCTGCAGAGCTAAATCATGCCCATCGTGACAGTGCGGCACGCTCGGCTGTGGCTCGGATCCATCGAGGATCAAGTCCCCACGGATGTCAGCCGTGAAGTTCAAACTTCCAAATCTGACCTGACAGTCAGGGTCCTAGCTTTCGATCTGCTCCAGATGGCCAAGCGAATCGGCCCGTAGTGCAAAGCCGCCGAATACGAAGATCTGTCCGGGGAGGAAGGTCCCACCCTGGACTGTGTCGTTGTTGATGATCGAAGAAGCCATCGAGCCTATCGGTGACGACACAGAGGAACTCTCAATGAAAGCACCAATGTCGGTGTCAAAACCGGCGGATGTCGGGTAGGGGGTCCCGAACTGTGCGTCTAGGCGAATGGTAACAGGAGACAAGGGACACGATGTTTTACCCAAGTTCGGGCCCTCTTGATGGAGGTAAAACCCTACGTCCTGCTTGATTAATATTGATCATGTGTGTTACAAGAGTGGATCTACCACGAGATCAAGGAGGCTAAACCCTAGAAGCTAGCCTATGGTATGATTGTTGTTCGTCCTACGGACTAAAGCCATCCGGTTTATACAGACATCGGAGAGGGCTAGGGTTACACAGAGTCGGTTACAATGGTAGGAGATCTACATATCCGTATCACCAAGCTTGCCTTCCACGCCAAGGAAAGTCCCATCTAGACATGGGACGAAGTCTTCAATCTTGTATCTTCATAGTCTTGGAGTCCGGCCGATGATGATAGTTCGGCTATCCGGACACCCCCTAGTCCAGGACTCCCTCAACCGTCTCATGTTATGGTGGGCCGGTTTATGAGGAAAGCACAAGGAATATTCTCCTACAAAGGAAGCAAGACTAGGACTCCACTTTTAATAGAGTAATCCTAATCGAACTAGGACTAGTCATGTAAACCGCCCCTTCAACATATATAAGGAGGGGCAGGGCTCCCCAAAGAGGGACAAGCAAGAGGAAACAATCTCTAGGGTTAGACACAAAGAGTCGGCTTACCGGCAACTCCCTCATGATCATAATGAGACCTAGCCACAAACAGCATGTAGGGCTATTACCGGATGATGTTTCCCGGGGCCCGAAGCTGTCTAAATCCTTGTCTTATGTTGCGTCTCTCGATTCCGTTCAACCCCTCTCAAGCTACTACAAAGATGCGTTGGCCTCACAACTAAGTCCTCACACTAGGACATCTGCCGTGACAATTCCACGATAGTTCCGGTTACAATAACGCGGGGACTGAGGAATGAATAATGATGGCGAGAAGTATCACTGTATCCAGAGTTCATAGGATGGTGTGCAATTCCCATGATATTATTAATATAAAGATGGTAGTACTTCAAGGTCGAACAGAGCAAAAGCTAGATTAGCAATTTGATCTGTGGAGTACGACTGCTTTGACCCAATCCTGGAAATGGATAAGGTAATGGAGTTTGTTTCTCCTAGTCATTCTGGAATATAATGGCTTGATGGACTACAAGAGTAATAGGCATCGATGAACGAATGCACGCATACTCTTGACTATCAATTGATAGACAAGGGCCAGAAAACAACTAAAGAGGGACAACCCAAAAGAACATATGATTTTCTAATTTGTGGATGCATGGATTAACATGTCGAACGAAGTTCAACAAGTTTCTTCTGGATAACCCATGCAGAAAGGTAGGACTGGCAGAGTCACAACATAGAATGGAGAACTCATTGAGAGCACTCTTGTTCTGATATTTTGGTTCAAGAACTTCTGCCATACGCAGTTCATGGTATTTGGAAGAACGATATACCACGAACCTCGAGGACTATCACAAAGGTTACTAATATCCTAAAGGAACTAACAACACTATCAACATGAAGTAAGTAGGATGAATATTGGGCTCGAAAACCCAGGAGTAGAATTCCTACTAACTAAATGGCATCACGGGATGCTTTCAAGAATGATGGCCAGAATCATCACACTGGGAACACAAAACATGGCTAGATTACTAGGTGATCCTCTAAGACACCTAGGGTCATATTAATAACTCCAACATATATGTCGAGGCAATAGAGTACCTCAACTCAGCAATTAGGGTGATTAACTTGGCCTAAAAGAACATCGAAACCAGAGGGAAAGGATTTTGCAAATGCATCAGATTGTTTAGAAACCTGGGACAACTCGGACAGCATAACAGCTGTAAATGCTCAAAAGATTTAAGACATCCTGCAAAATGCTGGCATAGCCATTCAACATCACAATAACAAGGTTCTGAGATCAACTATGAATACACGAATATAATAGGAATTGAACTGAGGCTTGAGTTCACCAATCTTATAAGTCTACGGGTTAGTAACCCGTGATCCTGGTAGAAGAAAAGAAAGCCTAGTTCATTAACCCGTAGGAAAGATAAGATGACTCGGATCAGAAGGGCATAAGATATAAGAAGTAAAAAGAGCCTTACGTTCCCATCCTCAATCAATTCCCTTATATAACTAAAGAATTTCTAGAATCAACTTTGACCAGTTTGGCTTGGTAATCCTATAGGCAGTCAGGCTCTGATACCAAAGATGTCAGGACCCCAATCCTAAGCCACACCGATCTAGCATGTAACACATCATATCACTTTGCGGCCTCACGTATGGTATTCCCATGGGTGCCACCTTACCTGGCCCGGGACCGTTTGCGCCTTTTGGCTCACGTCTATGATAGTGTCGCTAGCATCCATATGACAAAGAACCCGGGCCGACATGACTAGTCGTAAACCCAAGGCAGCCCTAACTTATAGGGACATGCATACATGACCCAACAATGAATGTGTCGATCAACAATGTATGAACCCAAGTCGTAGCAAGCTACAGGGACTTAAAGAAACAACGCATGACATTTCCCTGAAGGGATAGACACAGGAACGAAGAAGGACACATGCCAGCCAACCTAAGTGTTCCGGAGCAGTAGCAAGCTACCTTGGCTTACTGGAATCACCACGAGACATTTCCCGGTAAGAGAGGCTACCAAGAATAAACAACTAGGTTGTCGGATCCCACACTTTCCAAGCATTTAAATAACATACACACAATATGCTTGATATGTGCAAATACAACATGGCATCACAACACAACTCTACAACCCAAGTATATGAATCTTTGCATTTTGAGTTACAGATTAATTTTTATGAATTTTAGAAGTTTAAAGCATTTTCTGGAATTTCTAAACCTTTTCTGATTTATTTTAATTCCAGAAAGGCTTTACTACATCAGCATTGCATAAGCATTATGTCAGCAGGTCAACTGCGTTGACCCAGGTCAAACCTGACCTGTGGGTCCCGCATGTCAGTGTCTAACTAACTAACCTAATTTAATTAGCACTAAACTAATCCTAACCTAGACTAGTTAAGGCCCTGGGCCCACATGTCAGCATTAGCAGGGGCTAATTTAAGTTTAATTAGCACTTAACCCAAAATTAGCAGGGGCCTGGGCCCACACATCAGCGACCCTGGGGAGGTCAAACCCCAGGTCAAAACGGTCAAACACGTCAGACTTGGTCCACGGCTCGTCGCCGGCGAAGCCAGAGACGGCGGAGGTGCTCGGAATCGCTCCTCCGGCGACCAAAAGAGCGGCGGAGGGGCTCCGCATCTACCTGTGCGAGCGAGAGACACTGAGGCGGCCGGAGTTGAGCACGGCGACGACCTTGGAAGCGGCCGGAGCTCGGGTGAGCTCGGGATCGAGGCCGCAGCATGCAAACGGACAGAGTTTTGTGCTAGGGGGATGCTACACGAGTCGGTGATCATGTTAGACACGCCGGGGTGACCAATAGGTCACCGGAGCTACATCAACGGCGAGCTCAGGCGGCGGCAGTTCTCGGTCATCAGTGAAGTAGGAGCTACGGTGTGCAAACGGGACAACAGAGAGGGGGTTCAAGGGAGAGGCTCACGGCGGTTGCAGCGGTGCAGACGGCGAGCTTAGAGAAGGCCAGGAGCGGTCGGGGTAGCGAGATGGATCTCCGGTGGCCGAGGAGGAAGAAGGGGTCGGGGACGGTGAAGCGAGGTGCGTCCGCTCGCGTGGCTTGATGGAGACGATGTAGAGGTCGACGGCGGAGCTCCCTGGCGCGTCGGGGAGGCGAGGGGAGCATGGTGGCGGCGAGCGCTTGACAGTGTTGGCCATGGCGATCAGAGGAGAGGGAGAGGGCGAGGGGGAGGAGTGAGGTGTCCAGTGGGGTCGGGGCGTCTCCATGGCGTGCGAAGGGAGCTCGGGAGCGCCTCGGTGGCAAGCAGGAGGTGGCAGGGCGGCGCGCACGACGGACAGGCAGCTGCGTGCCTGCTCTGGTGGGAGGTGGGTGATGAGTGGCAGGGGCCACTGGGCTGGGCCGCACAGTGCCAGGCCAGGTGGGCTGTGCCAGGTAAGTTTCCTTTTTATTTTTGTTTTTCTTTTTCTTCTGTAACTTTGTGGCTTTTCTAAAAATACCTAGACACCTCCAAAAATCATGAAACTACTCATGGCTACTGTTTAGAATATATCAAATAGTAAACATTTTAGTTTATGATTATTTGAGCATTTAAAATATTTTGTAGCATTTAAATGCCCAAATGCAAATAGCATATGATTCAATCAAGTGACCTTATGATGTCCTAGAAAATTGTGCACCATTTTTGTCAAAGGTTCTAGACCAAGGCAAAGATGATGAACATTTTAGAAGGGCATTTCAGGTTCATTGAAAAAGATTTTAGTAAACCCTAGTTGGTTTAAGGGGGTGTTGGGGGTTCTATCATCCCCATTTCAAAGTTTCTGAGAGAAGTAAACATGATGCAGTCACTCTAATGCATGCACTGAGTAGGGTTGTGACACCCCAGCCCAGGGCTCCCCCACATCGCTCCCAAGATCCTTCGTGTTCCTGCGGCTGGGCCGCCGCCCTGGGAGCCCTGGCGGTGGGTGCGCCCTGGTTCACCTGTGATCCATCATTAGCGCAAGCGTGCCCCTGAGGCATTAGTTGTACCCAGTGTTTGTTGTTGTCGAAGATGTCGGTGGAGCCATGTAGCTGCTCGCAAAGAGCTTCGGCTTCGTGCACCTCCAGCGCCCAGCCTGGCGTGGGGGATCGGGTGGGGCCTTCTCGCGGCGCATACCTCAGGTCCACTACAACGGGCACGTAGGCTTCTGGGCTGGCCGAACCCGAGTCGCTGCCTGGTTTCCTCACACTCCCGCCTTCTTTGGCCGTCATCGGGTCCTGATGACCGAGGGCCGGTGCACCAGCGCGGCCCCAAGGGAGGCTGCTTGGAGTCACCCTGCCCCGAGGTGGCATGGTCGAAGCAGTGTGAGCCACACCTTGAGGTAGGCCGATGCCGAGAGGATCTTTAGGAGCCCTAGGAGGGGGCGGGCGTGTCACGCCCAATATGCGATACTATCCTAAAGAGACTCGAAGGTCCCACCAAGGATAGAATCATATATTGAAACGCTTTTGCAAGGTGGATATCATTACATCAACATTACATAAATAGATGGGGATACATACAAAAGGCATACAATGCCACATGAATACAACATCACAATACATAAGAGCAACATCCAGCTATGGATGAATCACAAACAGAAACTCAAACGACATCCACCCTGCTAGCCCAGGCTGCCGACCTGGAACCTATCCCCTGATCGAAGAAGAAGCAGAAGAAGAACTCCAAAACAAGCAAACATCACTCTCGCGTCATGATCATCGCATAACCTATACCTGCAACTGTTGTTGTAGTAATCGGTGAGCCACGAGGACTCAGCAATCCCATTACCATGGGTATCAAGACTAGCAAAGCTTAAAGGGAAAGGAAGGGGTAAATTGGTGAGGTTGCAGCAGCGTCTAAGCATGATATGGTGGCTAACATCCGCAAATGTGAGCGAGAAGAGAAGCAAAGGAACGGGCGTCAACTAGTAATGATCAAGAGGTGATCCTGAACTCCTACTTACATCAAACATAACCCAAAACCGTGTTCACTTCCCGGACTCCGCCGAAAAGAGACCATCACGGCTACACACACGGTTGATGCGTTTTAATTCGAATAAGGTGTCAAGTTATCTACAACCGGACATTAACAAATTCCCATCTGCCCATAACCGCGGGCACGACTTTCGAAAGATAATACCCTGCAGGGGTGTTCCAACTTAGCCCATGATAAGCTCTCGCGATCAACGAAGGATATACCTTCTCCCAGGAAGACCCGATCAGACTCAGAATCCCGGTTTACAAGACATTTCGACAATGGTAAAACAAGACCAGCAAAGCCGCCCGAATGTGCCGACAAATCCTGATAGGAGCTGCACATATCTCGTTCTCAGGGCACACCGGATTGTCCAAACTTCCGGTAGGCCATCCCAGAGTTGCCCCTGGTGGCCACCGGCAGCTGACGGGTTGGACCAACACTCACGACGAGCACTGGCCCGGGGGGGTAAATAAAGATGACCCTCGGGCTCCGGAAACCCAAGGGAAAAAGGGCTAGGTGAGGCAAATGGTAAAACCAAGGTTGGGCCTTGCCAGAGGAGTTTTATTCAAAGCAAACTGTCAAGGGGGTCCCATAAGTCACCCAACCGCGTAAGGAACGCAAAATCCGGGAACATAACACCGGTATATCAGAAACTAGGGCGGCAAGAGTGGAACAAAACACCAGGCATAAGGCCGAGCCTTCCACCCTTTACCAAGTATATAGATGCATTAATTAAATAAGGGATATTGTGATATCCCAACATAATCCTGTCCACCATGGAGCAATTTTCAACTTCACCTGCAACTAGCAACGCTATAAGAGGGGGCTGAGCAAAAGCGGTAACATAGCCAAGCAATGGTTTGCTAGGAAGGGTGAAAAAGGTTAGGGGCTGACATGGCAATTTGGGAGGCTTGAAGAGCAAATGATAGGTAGCACAACAAAGCGATAGAACGAAGCAACTAGCATAACAATGATAGTAGTGAGATCCAAGGTGACGGTCATCTTGCCTGAAATCCCGCAAGGAAGAAGAACGAGACCATGAAGTAGACGAACCAACATAGTCAAACGAATCCTCACGAACGCAACGTTACCGGAACTAAGAAGCAACACCGGAAAGAAGCAAGCAACATAGTGAACACACAAGCATAATCATGGCATGATGCACAATCAAGTATGATGCATGTCCGGTTTAATGAGGCATGGCACGGCAAGTGCAACAAACAATACTACAAGTTAAGTGGAGATCAATATGCAACGAGTTGCATATTGACAAAACACCACATTGACATATTTAGTTTAATCTCGTTTCAGGTACCAAACAATATTAAATGTTGTTAAACATGGCAAGGGGTGAAGCATATGAAAAACTACCTATCTAGACAAGTTTAAATGAGGCCGGAACAACAAACAACAATTCCAGAAAATCCTCATGTGCAATTTATGAATTTGGTACTGTTCTGTCCTAAACCATATTTTAGAGTTCTTAAACATGCAAGATGAGTGCACCATGTTAAACTAGACATTTTTCCACCCCATTTACATATAAAGTTTATTTAAAACCGAGCTACGGTTATTTAGTTATGAAATAAACCATTTTAACATGGCATTTGAGCAAATTTAAACAAACAACATGTTAACCATTTTAAACATGGATGCGAATAGCATATTATTAATCTACACAAAATTCTAAGCATTTTACATGTTTAAATCATTTTAATCCGATGCACGGTTCATGAGTTATTATATGCATGATGCTTAGGGGTTTTTTTATAAAACTGCACTCCCTGGATAAATAGCTAAAATTGCTGGAAAGGAAAAAATAGAACAGGCTGAATCTGAGGCGAACTGGGGCTGGGGTTCTCACCATGGGCTTCGGCCCGTTTGGTGGAGCAGGAGGCTGGAAGGGGGCGCTGGGCCTGTGCGTGGCCCACCTGGCGCACGACAGGGAGCGCTGCCCATCTCGTTTGACAGAGACAAAGATCGGCAGGTTCAGTGCAGGGGCGAAGCAGGGACTTGGCAGGCGGCGCAGGAAGAAGACGACGAGGAGGAGGAGGCCGCCGGAGGTGTGGGTGACGCGGTTCATTCATCTCTGCTCGAACGAAGCAGAGACTGGTTCAGTCGATGCGGGGCGCTGCAGCGACAGGTTTTGGCGAGGACGCAGGCAGCGGCGGAGCTGCAATTCGAGGCAGAGACGGCGAGGATCCTTCGGATCTCGAACTGGACGAAGGCAGCGACCTGCAAGGATCGATGCGGTCCGCTTTAGAGAGCAGAAACACGGAGGAAAAAAAGGGAAACGGGTAGTGGGGACGGCCTGGCCGGAGAGGTTGGCGACGCGACGGAGAGGGGAGCACCGCGGCTGCCGGAGTCGGAGACGAGCAGGAGGAGGGCCTCGGGCCTGCTGCTACAAGTGGATGGCGGGGACGGCATGAAGTGGGAGGCGGCAGGGAGCTCCTTTCCCTTGCTCGCTACGAGGGGAACAAGGCCGAGCGCTCATGCTCGGGGCCTCGGGCAGCTTCACGATCCAAGGGGATCGAGGGGAGGAGAGGTGGCTTCGTGCGCGTGGGGAAGAAGCAGCGGAGGAGCTCCTCTTGCTAGCTGAAGGTTCGGACGCTGGCGGCAGACAGGAAGGGCGACTGGGAGGCGCTCGGTGCTCACGATCCATTCGGGATGGAGCAGAGGAGGGAAGAGGAGGCACAACCTCGGGCGTTGGTTGGAGGGGAATGGATCTGGGAGGATCCCAAGGTGGTATTTGAGTGCGGCGGCTGGGGGAGGATCCCTAGAAATTAGGCGGTGTGTCTAGATTAGGTTAGGGGTGATCTATATATAGCAAAGTGAGTCTAGGTTTGGACCTTCTGATTTGCATCGGACGGTCAAGATACAAAGGTTAAGAGGGATCAAATAATAAACCGAAGATACTTTCGGGATATTTGGGGATGATCCGGAACCATCGGCGATGACTGTCCGGGTCGGGTTTAGGGGAGTTTTCGTACACGCGCAAGAGGGGGTCGGTGGTTGTGCAGAGAGGTTAGTTGGTTTGACAAGAGGGAATGGAAAACCCAGTTGGTCTCGGAACGGCCAACAAAAGCAAGGGGGGACACGGCAACTACGAGCGGATGCAAGTTTTATGAAAACGATGCTGATGCAATGCGAATGATGACATGAGACGAGATGCATAACAAGAACAAAATGCAAAACAATAGACAAAAACCCAACCACGGAGGAAATGACATATCGCATCTCCGGAAAAGGCAAGAGTTGGAGTTACGAATATGGAAAGTTGTATCCGGGGCGTTACAACACTCCACCACTACGAGAGGATCTCGTCCCGAGATCTAGGATGGCACCGGAGAGAAGCGGAAAAGGAAGAGAAGACGTAAAACTAAGTTGCTTCTTCGACAAACGAGTGAAACCATGAACTTTGAGAGGTTGAGCAAAATGAAAGAAAGAAAACAACGAAGATGAACAAAGTTGAAAACACTCCGTTAGAAAAGAGGAACAAGGGATACGACGAGAACCAAGAGGTTTAGTGATAAGATAGATATTGAAACCACTCCAATTAAAATTAGATAGAGAAGGAAATAGATTGATATAATTTGGGCAGCACTCCGACTGAAAAGAGATGCAAGACTTGATAAGATGAAAAGAACTTGAAAAGATGACACAATACCCCGGTTAAATGGATAAGCACGAAAATAACATGATCCTCACAATTGGAGATGATGAGTGAAAAGAGCAACATCACAATGCCTCCGGAAGAAAGAATATAAGATAGATCATTGGAATAACAAAATGGAGAAGAAAATGCCAACTTCTGTCACAACTGATCTTGGAAAGCACCCTTCCAAGAAGGTTACAACGGGGTTGTTGGAAAACCCACAACGAAACGAATAAGCTTGTAGTGGGCTTATGGAAAACATCTCGAGACTATGAGGTGACAACCGGCCACTAAGGGAAACCATTGATTTCATTGAAAGCACCAAAGAGATGAAAACTTCTTCCACCAAGAGGATAAAGAGCAAGCTTGGGTCATGCATAATCACCACAAATAACAACAACCCTTAAGGAAAGGCTTTAGGTGAAATCTGACACAAGATAACTCCAATGAAGAAGTTGATTGGTCAAAAAGATCTCTTGAACAAAGAGAAAATGATGGATTTAAAATACCTCATTCTTGACAACACCTGAATCATGAAACATGAAGGAAATTGTCAAGAGTGACATAACACCACCTCAAAAGCTAAGGTAGAAAGAATTGCACTTTGGAATGCAAGATGAAGAATACTTGAGCTCCTCAAAACAAAACATGTGTTGAGCACCATGTTTATTTTAGAGTATAGCTTGACGGGTCATAACTTCAAGAGAAATCTTGAAGAACAATTGAAGAATGAAAAGAATCCTTGACGGACCATCATGTAGAGCCTCCATGAAGAACTCCGGTAATAAAAGGATGATGAAAAGAAAAAGAAGTTGAAAACACAAGGTGAAGCATTGCGATGATTTAGATGGAGCTTTGCGACGATATAACCGAGAAAACTTGGAACTCCAGAAACAAAAAGATGAAACATCTCGAACCAAGAAATGTGACATGATGAACAACTCTGGAAAGAAGAAACTAGATCACTTGAAACAATAATAAGAATTACGTTATGCGTATCCTTCACCAATTTAAATTGATGACAAGCAACGGATTTGGCATACTACTTATTCTCGTAGAAAGGATTAAGAGGGATATAGCGTAAACTTGAGAAGATGTTGATGGAACCACCGGTGGGATTTGGAAAAACGAATGAATGAATGAATTGATACGATAACGAAGGAAGAGAAATCTTGAACGAACCACCGTAAGAATTGAAAATGAGATTAGCAAAGGCACAATTCACCGGGAAGAATTGGAAAACGAATGGAGATTCTTGAGGGGATTTAGATACATGAGAACAAAGAGGCCATGAACTTATTAGAGAATACTTGAATGATGCACCAGATAGATTTGGAGAACGATAGCTACACGCTGAGAATGAAGAATTATGATGTGATGGCCTTCGGAGGAAAGAAATGGAAACAACTCATGAAATGCTCCGGATGGGTGAAAAGAATTCCCACAATCAAAAACAATTATGAGAGGATGGCATCAAACTTGAACTACACATCTTTGGAAGAACGGGTAAGGATTTAAGAGGAACTCTTCATCGGTCTTCAAAATCCGAGAATGACGACGATAAACACAACCATGAATTGTTGAGGCACTCTAGAATGAAGAATAGAAATGATGAACCAACGATGAAAATATTCTGAAAGCAATCTTGGAGAAGGAATATGACTGATGAAAATTCATTCTTACGTCAAACTTCGAAAGACCTTGGGAATGGCTCCAGGAAAATTAGAAGAGTCAGGTAAGATCCTTACACCGTTGAACGATTGATTGAAAAGGGGGATTGCATCGGTTGAATTAAATGACTTGAATGAGATAACAATCTCCAAATAGCTTGAACGGATTAAGAATGGAAACACAAATCTTCTGAGATATCTTGAGCACTCTTGATAAGAATAGAGAGAGGCGAACAATTAAGAGGTGCACCGACATGGAAAAACATTTGAAACGAGGAAATGGATATGATCAACACCGAAAGCTTGAATTGGATCTACCGGAAAAGAATACGAGAATGAAGAATGATGAACTTGAAACTGTTGAGCATCTTCATGGGAAATCACCGGATAAGAACATTGACGGAAAAGAATGGAGAGTCTTCCCATCAATAAAATGGATACCCGATTAAGAAATTTGAGTCCTTGAAGAAAAGGGTGGGAGGGCGGGGAAAACAAAGACAACTTGGAATGGATGAAATAAACACCGGTGAGAAAACTTAGAGTTGATCTTGCGGATGTTGAAAATGATCGGAACCACTTGAAGAGAAGCACACTAGTTGAAAAAGAATTAACATGACGACCTCGATGATCAAGAAGGATTAGTACTCCCATAGAAATATGAGAACACTGTTTAGAAAAGGTATGGATCAACACTTGACTTCGAAGCAACTCGAATACCACAAATAAGATAAAACAAAGGATTGGCTTGCAGAATAAGCCGGAACAAATACATATGATAGAGATTTACCCAAACCATATCATGCATGTGTCAGAAAGATATTCTAGGAGCTACTTGAATTCCCACCTATAAACTCCTGAAACTTTCTGGTTATGCAATCTGGTGTTGGGGATACAGGGGAAGCAATATATCTCACCCAAACTAACAATCCCTACATCCAGCTGTATCCATCCATCAACACATAACCAAGAAACCTTCGGAAATCGTGTACCTCAACCTTCGAAAAGCATCCGTTATACAAGTTATGGCAATACTCCCGAACTCCCGCCCTAGTACTGGGTGGCGTCGAGGTTATCTCACCAACAACTGCATAAAAGAGATTTTCGATGTCGGCAAAACTCAGGTATTCCAGAACTGCAACGATAAAATTGTGACGACAACACCTCAAAGCTCAACTCCCCGGGTCACTGTCACATAAAAGACAGGAGGCACCAAGAACAATGTTCTCGTCACAAAACCATCGGAACGATTCCAAGATACCCGCGTGATCCTATAAAAAATTTAGTGAAATTTGAGGAGAGAAAAGTCAAAACATCTACGTCAGGAGACCTCACCAGAGCGACGAAGGGACTGAGGAGTAAAAAGAATCCTACTCTCCGATATATATAATCCTAAGACTCAAAATAGTTTTCTTCTAGACTCAACAATGGCCAACAATCAAGGGGGCTCCTATGGTCGGTTGAGGCTCTGATACCAACTTGTCACGCCCAATATGCGATACTATCCTATTGGTCGGGTCGGTCCAGGCTCGAAACTTTAGAGACTCAACAACGGCCAACAATCAAGGGGGCTCCTATGGTCGGTCGGTCGAGGCTCGAAATGTCTTGTGAATCGGGATTCCGAGTTTGATCGGGTTGTTCCGGGAGGAGAATTTTCCTCCGTTGATCGTGAGAGCTTGTCGTGAGCTAAGTTGGGACACCCCTGAAGAGTTTAAACTTTAGAGAGCCGTGCCCACGGTTATGTAGCAGATGGGAATTTTTAATGTCCGATTGTAGAGAACTTGACACCAGATCCGAATTGAAATACATCAACCGCGTGTGTTACCGTGACTGTCTCTTTTCGAGTAAATCGAGAAGAGAACATGGTGGGGTTATGTTTGAACGTAAGTAGTCTAGGATCACTTCTTCATCATTACTAGTTTGCGACCTTTTTTGTCGTTGCTCATCTTAATCTTGTACTCGTAAGTTAGCCAACATAGAACGGTTAGTCACTTGTTGCAACCTCACCACTTATCCATTCCATACCCATTAAGCTTTGGTAGTCTTGATACCCATGGTAATGGGATTACTAAGTCCTCGTGGCTCATAGATTACTACAACAACAGTTGCAGGTACAGGTAATGTGATGATCATGATGTGAGAGCGATGTTTACATGTTTTGGAGTTATTCTTTTGCTTCTTCTTCGTTCAGGAGATAGGTTCCTGGTCGGCAGCCTGGGCTAGCAAGGTGGTTGTCGTTTGAGTTTCTATTTGTGTTTCATCCATAGTCGGATGTTGTTCTCATGTATGATGTTCGATGTATTCTTGTGGCATTTGTATGCCTTTGCATGTATCCCAACTATTATATAATGGTACGATGTAACGATATCCACCTTGCAAAAGCGTCTTCAATATGTGGCTCTATCTTTGGTGGGACCTTCTTGTTCCTCTCAGATAGGATCACATATTGGGCGTGAAAGCAAATCTACCCCATGGGCAGGTGGAGCCGTCGACCACTTCGGAAAACGGCTTGGTGGGGAGCAGCCGGTCGTGAGGCACGTGAAGCAGGTCGAACGCCTCCACGGAGAGGACGTTGAGGGCGGCGCTGCCATCAACGAGGGTCCTGGTAAACCTATGTTTCAGATGGTGGGGGTGCAGAGCATGGGTAGTGCGCCTGCGCCAGCCATGGTCTTGGGGTGATCCCTGGAGTCGAAGGTGAGATCAGCCTTGTTCGCTGCCCAGCCCGAAGCGCCCCATGGGGGGACGGAGAAGCCCCCATCTGGCAGAAGAACTGCTTGGCATGGTGGCTTGAAACGGGCGCCTATGACCCGCCGAGGATGGCCGCAATGGCGTGGGGTGCCGGAGCCACGAAGCGCACGATGAACAACTTGCGCAACTCTTCCCATAAGCCACCAAAGACTCCGCAAGTCGAGCAGCTAGGAGTGAGGCATGCCTGCGAGCGCCATAGGGAGCCAATTCGCCATGGCCTTGTCGTCTCCGTCCCCCGACCAGATGGCCTCCGCGTACGCCTAGAGGAACTCCAGAGGGTCCGTTGCGCCGTCGTAGTGCGGCGGAAGCTCTGGCCTGAACTTTGGAGGCCATCGCACCTGCCGCAAGGCGGGGGAGAAAGCCCAGAGGCCCACAACGCCTTCGAACGCACCCGGTGGACCAGCGGGAGGAGCGGCGCCCGCCATGCAGACTGAGCGGTGAGGGTGAGGCCAATTTGATGAAGAGGTCAAGCTTCGACACGCCCCTACCTGGCGCGCCAAATGTCGGATTCCGGGCTCCGCGCAGACCCAAGAAAGGTTCAAACTCAGGGCCGTGTGCGAAGAACTCAACCTCTCAAGCCGATCAACTCGCTGCTCCAATGACCTAGCTCGTTGGACAGGAAGGAAATGGACACGACAGTTTACCCAGGTTCAGCCCACCTTGCGGTGTAAAACGCTACTCCTGCATTGTGGTGGATTAGCCTCGCGGGGGTTGAGGATGAACTAGTACAAGGGGAATAATAGCCTCAGGAGGCTTGTTCTTGTGATGAGCTCTTGGAGCTTTGTCTCTCAAGGGCTCGATGATTCGACCCCCCTCCTACGGTGGTGGCTAGGCTATATTTATAGTGGCCTTGGTCCTCTCCCCCCAAAACTTAGGCGGGAAGGGATCCCACAACGGCCAATTTTTTAAGGGGACAAGTAGTACATTTGATCCTGACGAAAGGTGGTCTTCGCCTGCAAAGCTTCTGATCATGATGTCATGGTGGGCTCGACGATGACATCCATCCTGCCATTCTAGCGGTCCTGGTCTCGTTGCACGTAAATGGCAACCTTTGGTTGGTTCATTGGGACTCCGCACTTGCGCTTGCCTCCTTTGCACCAAAGAGGAAACATGCTGCTCTGCGCCCGCTGGCGCGCCTGGCCTTGGTTGTCATGGCTGATGTCATTTCAGCTAGATGAGGTGAGGGCTTGCATAGAAATCTCCGCTCCTCCAGAGCCTGCCTGAGGGGGCCGCTCCTCCGGGAGGTCTTGATGTCGCCCGCTGTCGGTGTCAAAACCGGTGGATCTCGGGTAGGGGGTCCCGATCTGTGCGTCTAAGGCTAATGGTAACAGGAGGCAAGGGACACGATGTTTTACCCAGGTTCGGGCCCTCTCGATGGAGGTAAAACCCTACTTCCTACTTGATTGATCTTGATGATATGAGTATTACAAGAGTTGATCTACCACGAGATCGTAGAGGCTAAACCCTAGAAGTTAGCCTATGATGATTATGATTCTGCCTCTACGGACTAAACCCTCCGGTTTATATAGACACCGGAGGGGGCTAGGGTTTATGCAGAGTCGGTTATAAAGAAGGAGATCTAATATCCGGATCGCCAAGCTTGTCTTCCACGCAAAGGAGAGTCCCATCCGGACACAGGACGAAGTCTTGAGTCTTGTATCGTCATGGTCCAACAGTCCGGCCAAAGTATATAGTCCGGCTGTCCGGATACCCCCTAATCCAGGACTCCCTCAGTAGCCCTTGAACCAGGCTTCAATGACGATGAGTCCGGTGCGCAGATTGTCTTCGGCATTGCAAGGCGGGTTCCATCTCCAAATACTCCAAAGCAGATTTAAGGATTGCATCCGGCTCTGTGAGATAATTTCCGTACACCATCGTAGAGGGCATAACACTTCATAAATCTTATCTACTGATAATTTTTCTTACGGGGTGCCCTTACGCCGTGGCCTGGCTCAATACGAACCGGTTTTCTCGGCCTGCCTCGACACGCGTTGCGAGACGGTTTTATTAGCACGCCTTGCCAAAGCAGAGATCGTGTTCCCCTTATCGCGGGATCCTCCATCAATACGAGTGCATGCAACCCCACGACGCCTGTTGGTATGACTCCGTGTTTGTAGGTAAGTCCCAAGCGGTTACGCCGAGGACGCTTGATATTCACCCCCTTTATAGAGGGGCCGAGGCCTATCCCTCATTTTTACCACGCTTGCGCCTTTCCGCATCTCGAGTTCCAACACCCGAAGCCCAAGCTTAAGCACTTTGGACCTTCAATCATGTCCGGATCCAACGTTCAAGGCCGATGGATGGCCTCCTTTGTCACAGAGGAGGACAATGCGAAGCTTAGGGAGGTCAGATATTTGACCGCCGACATCAAGCACAGGCTTCCCGCTCCAGGGCAGGTCATCCCTACTCCCGAGCCCAATGAGAGCATTGTATTTGTTTCTCACTTCCTCTGCGGCTTAGGCTTCACCCTTTATCCATTTGTGAGAGGGCTCATGTTCTATTACGGGCTAGATTTTCATGATCTAGCTCCGGACGCCATCCTTCACATCTCGTCATTCATCATCGTGTGTGAAGCCTTCCTCCACATCACCCCACACTTCGGCTTATGGCTCAAGACCTTCACTGTGAAGCCGAAGATGATTGAGGGGTGACACACGGAGTGTGGAGGTGCTGCAATAAGCAGGAACACCGACGCCCCATTGCCAGAGGGATTCTTCTCGAAGGTGTCCGATCTATGGCAGCGGAGGTGGTTTTATGTCACGGCTCCCAGAGGCACAAAGTGGGTGGCTGCTCCCGACTTCCGTTCGGGCCCTCCGCCTCAACTGGCGTCATGGGCCAATGTAGGACTGGATTGGGGGCCTGCTAATGATGTACCAACATTGCAGAGCCGCATCCGGGAGCTTCTTGAGTGGGACATTAGCCTTGTTAGCGTAATTCAGGTAATGCTAGTCCGACGGATGTTGTCGTGCAAACAGCAGCCTCTCCGGATGTGGGAGTTCAATCCAGAAGGCCCGCGGACTATTCTGCACTTCTTCGGCATGACGCTCGAAGGGATGTGTAAGTTATTCTTCGGACCACAAGTAAAGTATTCGGACACGACCGAGGATGCGGGCCTGAGCTGCAACCGCCCAGATACCCGAGTAAGTAAACCAGAAACCGAACACTTCGTTTATATTTATCATGAAATTATTCTGAAAACCATCCGCGACCAGGAATGGCTCAGCAAGGTGGAGAGAATCAGGTGTCCGGCGCCACTTCCCGAAGGCTCGCCTAGTCCTGCCATAGCCAAGATGCTTAGTCGTGTGCTAAGTCAAGTGCCCTCGGGGAAAGACGAAGGGAAGAACTGAGAAGCAGAACTTCACACATTGCACATCCAAACCGGGGGAATTACTACCTCCACGAAGGAGGATAGTCGGGGAGGGGAATCTAGGGTCTCCTCCCCCCGCGAGAAGAAGAGGGCCGCCTCTGAAGACTCGGAGATGGAGATGCCCAGACAAGGGAAGAAAACTTCGGCAAGGGGCCCTGCCCCGAAGGGTGTCCTCACCGCGCCATGCCCGCAAATGGGCCAGCCCTCAGCCGAGCTGTAAGTTAATCATAAAGACAAAGCTTCTGCTTCCTCCTCCGAAATCGGTATCCAGGATCTATTCTTTGCAGTCCGGTTAGCACCTCTTCTCGACAAAGTTCGTCTTTGGGGGATCTCCTTCTAGAGATGACGGAGAGTGAAACCCCACCAGCCTCTCCGCCTTATGGGGCGGGCGACCCCGAGGTGTCGTCACGGAGGAGTCCAGATTTGCCGAGGCCAAAAGCTAGTACTTCGGCCACCCTGAGCCCGGGGCGCTCGGCTCCCACCAGGGGCGATAAGAAGGGTCCGAGACAGTTCGGCAACTAGCCGGACACGCTGACGGGCCTTCTGGAGCAAGCTGCTCTCTCGGAGGATCACCGTTCATTAATGAGCATGGTGCTTGAGAACATTTCATCCGCCACAAGCGGATTGAATGAAGCTTTTATAAGCCTGCTCAAAGCCTTTGAGGTATGTAAGAAAATACGTATTTTTTTGTTGTGGCGCATGCGCTAGGTGTGCTCCATATAGATAGTAGCCCATGAGACTCTGGTTGCCAGCCCTAGGCGGCAAACGAGGATCACATTGTTAAGTAATGATCGCATTGAATTCATGCGCAGGTGGCTAATTGTCCGGCGGCCGACCGGACCGTTGAAGTTGCTGAACTGCGGCGACAGATTGATGTTGTGGATGCCGACATCACGCTCGAGAACGAGCGACTTAATGAGTCACAGAGTATGTGCTCCGTTTTCCTTGTTTTATAGGACATATTAAGACGAGCATAATGTTAATATGATATGCTTTGACTACAGGCGGAGATGCTGCCGTGGAGGCCCTGAGGGTAGAGCTTGCCCTAGCCAATGACCAAGCCCGGGCTAGCAATGCGGCTGCCCTTAAGACGGCTGAAGAGTTGAGAGCCGAATAGGCTGCTCATCGCCGAAGCGAAGATAAAATAGCCGAGATGGCTGTGGAGCTGAAGAATGCCGCCAACCGGTATGAGCTCCTTGAGAAAGAGAATCAGGCTAATTCTGCTGACCTGAAGAAGGCCCTTGATGCGGCCAAGGAGATGCGTTCCAAAATTAGGGATGCACGGGAGGAGCTTGGACAGGCCAGAGAAATCGCGGCTGGAAACCCCTATTTGTTGCGGATGAAGTTCTTAGATCCAAAGTACGCTCCTCTGGATCGACGCTGGAGCCCTGCAGACGCGTATGCGGATCTGGCGAAGAGTACGGCTGATGCGGCCAAGTTTTTTGAGGATCAAAAAGATAATGAAGTGGAAAATTTGTTCTGGTCGCAGTTTAGTGCTCCAACGCGCCTGTTGCCATTGAGTGAGAGCATGGCTGCTGTGGCCGAGCTCCACATGTTGTCCAGTATTGCAATGAGGTCTGTAATAGACCATTTATGGCCGAAGGGGCCGAAGCCGGACAATTATTTTGGTTTAGTGCAAGAATTCCTTGGTGCTGTATCACGGATCGGTGCCATGAAAAGGTCGGCGTGCATAGAGGGTGCACGGATGGCTCTTGCCCGTGTTAAAGCACATTGGACAGATATGGAGGCCACCATCATTGCGACCCAGAATCCGGCGGGAAGCCAGGATCCAGCCGAGCACTACTTGGAGCAGGTAATAGAAGGTGCTCGTTTAATAGAGGCTCAGTGCTCGAAGAATGTCACGTTCGAGTGACAAATCGTTTCATTGTAAAAACAATTTTATTTAATTATGGATGCTATGTTTATACTTTTCACCCGAAAGTATTATTGTGCCTCCTGTGGGGCCGTTTGATGTATGTATGTAATCTGAAAGTTATCAGTCGTTGGCTTCAGCCCCCACGCATATAATGCGGGGGTGTTCGCAAGAATATGCGTAATCACACTTGATCCAGCGTCTTGGTCCATTAAGGAGGTTATCGCACGTCGAACTAGGCAACCGGACTATATAGCTTTAACACTTTCACTTAGCCATAGGAGTTTGACGGTGGGGCTACTATGTAGCCCCTAGTACCTTTGCATGCATCCGAATACGGGCGCATGTGTACATGACTGGGAAACGGTCCTTCGTTAATGCGGAGGAATCCTAAAGATTCCAATGAGTCCTCGAGTGGTTGACCAGTCTCTCGCTATATCATGACAGTCAGTTTTCGGCTTTCTCTACTGAGGTGCTCATCCGGAATAACCAGGGCACAATCGCAGTAGTTCTCCTTTGGCCGCCTTAGCCGATAAGAACGGAACGTAAGGCGGCAAACCCAGGAGCCGGGCAAACCCAACATTTGACCAAAGACATGATTCGGAGCTGATGCATATAAGGCCAAACTCGCGACGCCGAACACTCCCGAAGGTATTCGGACTTTAGAACATATACTGGGCTGAAGTAACGCCCTTTATTATGAACCCTGTATTTCCAGGTACGTGCATTAGTCTGTCGTGGCGAAATGCCAATAACGGCAGTATCCCTGTGGGTGTAGTACCCATGGGATGTGTAAGCAACAAGAGACAATAAAGAAGGTTTACACAGGGGCTTAATCTAAAGAGAAACCTTTGAGCGGGGCCCTGCTGCACGTCTGCGCCTTTATCTCCGTTGTGCCGTGTCCTGGGAGGGTATCACACGAATGGTGTCTGTAAAAAGGAAAACTCATGTAGAAGAGTATGACGTAAGCGTGTGAAGAGTTGGCTATTATCAATGGATAGTAGAAGTGTAAGACATTGGCCTGTTAATAAGGTCAAGCCAAAAGGTGGGCTTTATTGAATATCTGTAGCCCCTAGTGTCCTCTATGGGATTACATGTATAGCGCCCAGCTCAGGTTTATCTGGGCTGCCGGACTCGTCTAACCGTGTCCGTGGTCTTAACGACCGATCATGCGTTCTGATATTTAGAGGCCGCTTAGTGTCCGTCTGCTAGAGCCGTCACATACTCTTTCGTGCGTAAGGAACGCTCTGTATTTCCGTTAACGGTGATGACGCCACGTGGACCGGGCATCTTGAGTTTAAGGTAGGCGTAGTGCGGTACTGCGTTGAAGCGGGCGAAGGTCATTCTTCCGAGCAATGCATGATAACCACTTTGGAGGGGGGCGATGGTGAAGAGTAGTTCTTCGCTTCTTAAGTTGTTTGGGGAACCAAATGTCACCTCTAGTATGGGGGAGCCCCTGCAGCGGGCTTCAATGCCTGGTATCACCCCTTCAAAGGTGGTGTTACTTTGGCTGATTCTGGATGGGTCTATCCCCATCCCGCGGACAATGTCCTGGTATATTAGGTTGAGACTTCTGCCGCCGTCCATGAGGACGCGAGTGAGATGGTATCCGTTGATTCTTGGGTCGAGAACCAAGGCAGCTGATCCTCCATGGCGCATACTAGTCGGGTAGTCCCTGTGATCGAAGGTGATCGAGCAGGCCGACCAGTGGTTAAGTTTGGGGGCGACGGGCTCTACAACGTAAGCGTCTATGAGCGTGCGTTTGCGCCTTCTCTTGGGTATGTGAGCCGCGTGGATCATGTTTACTGTTTTTACCTCTGGTGGGAATTTTTTCTGTCCCCCGATTTTCGGCTGGCGAGGCTCATCCTCGTCTTCACTTGGTGTTTCCCTTCCCTTGTGTTCGACATTTAACTTACCGGCCTGCTTAAAGACCCAGCATTCTCTGTGAGTGTGGTTCGCAGGTTTTTCGGGGGTGCCATGAATTTAGCATAGCCTGTCCAGGACTTTGTTCAGGCCGGACAGTCCCTCTTTGCTGCCTTTAAATGGCTTATTTTGTTGACCGGGTCGAGAGCCCCTGAATCCGGCATTGACCGTTGTGTTGTCGAGACTTTCTTCCTTGTTTCGGTGTTTGTTTTTATTA
Source organism: Triticum aestivum (assembly GCF_018294505.1). Classification (NCBI taxonomy): domain Eukaryota; kingdom Viridiplantae; phylum Streptophyta; class Magnoliopsida; order Poales; family Poaceae; genus Triticum; species Triticum aestivum. Next base: position 330,599,540 of record NC_057804.1, on the reverse strand, counting down.
CGTCGTGGCTTCCCTTTGCTGTCCCTGATTTCGGATGTGCCTGGGTCGCTGGTGCCTCTACGGGCTAGCCAGCTGTCTTCACCCGCACAGAAGTGGGTCATAAGGCTTGTTAAGGCTTTCATTGTCCTCGGCTTTTCTTGGCCGAGGTGTCTGGCGAGCCACTCATCCCGGATACTGTGCAAGGCCGCTAGGGCTTCGGCATCCGGACAATCTACAATTTGATTCTTCTTAGTGAGGAATCTATTCCAAAGCTTGTGGGCGGACTCTCCGAGCTGTTGAACTATGTGACTTAAATCGTCAGTGTCCGGAGGTTGGACATAGGTACCTTGAAAATTGGCCCTGAAAGCATCCTCAAGTTCCTCCCAACTTCCGATTGAATTTTCGGGGAGGCTTTTCAACCAGTGCCGAGCTGGTCCCTCCAACTTGAGGGGAAGGTATTTGATGGCGTGGAGGTCATCCCCACGAGCCATGTGAATATGAAGGATAAAATCCTCAATCCAGACGCCGGGGTCTGTCGTTCTGTCATATGCCTCTATGTTCACGGGTTTAAAACCCTGTGGAAATTCGTGGTCCAGTACCTCTTCGGTGACGCACAGAGGGTGAGCAGCCCCTCTGTATCTGGACGTATTGTGGCATGCTGTCGGCTGTTGTTGTGTCCGGTGCTGATTCTGAATTGGTACTCGATCAGTCTGATCATTTTGGTGACCATAATCCTGCACCGGAGTGTGTCCTCTAGATCCATAGATGGACCTGGTCACGCCGGCCTTTTTATCCAGGAGCTCACGTAAGTCGCGTGCGGCGTCAGTAGCTGCTCTATTGCGGTCATGAAGTGGCTGGTCCGGCCTACTGGCCATATTGTTCTTCGGCGGAATGGCCTCATCGTCGAATTCTGGCAGCAGCTTGCGCTTTGGGTAGCTCTTTGTGTGGCGATCATCGCCGTATTTTTCTTCAGTGTCTAGCACTTTATTCCATCTGCGGTTGAGCGTTCCTGTGCAGCCTTGAGCCTTTGTTTCTGCTTCTTTAAACTTCTTGCAGTGGCCATAAGCCTTCTGTGGAGGTTATCTCATTCCAAACGTTTTTCCGGGATGTTGAATGCATCGTCGTCCGGACTACGTTCCTCTCCCGGGGCGGGTTGATGAATTCGTCCCTCGGGATCGCTGTGATCGGGCTTCTGCGCCGGGCTGTATTCGGCGTGACCTAGCTCATCCTGCTCCATCGCTGGGTCCATATGGTCGTCGTTGCCTTTGGAGTTGACTAGGGTGTCAATCTTTCTAGCGCTGTTATTGTTGTTTTTACTGTGGCTGGACTTAGAGCGGCGTCTGCGCCGTTGTTTTGGCTTTTGTCCGGGGGTTTTATCCTCCGTTTTGTCGCCATCGTCCTCCTTAGACGTGTCCACCATGTATATATCATATGATGAGGTGGCAGTCCAGCGCCCTGTGGGTGGTGGTTCTGAATCGTCTCCTGTGCCGATGCCCATGCCGTCGGTGTCATCGGAGTCGAAGTCAAGTATGTTTGTAACGTCGTCGACAGTGGCTATGAAGTGGGTGGTGGGTGGGCAACGAACTTCCTCGTCGCCTGCTTCCCACTCGAGCCAGACATAGTTTAGCCAGAAGTCTCCTGGCAAAGAGAGAGACTTTAACAAGTTCAGCATGTCGCCAAAGGGCGAGTGCTGGAAGATATCCGCAGCGGCGAATTCCATTACCGGAGCCCAACCAGAGTCGGCGGGCTCGGGGGCGCGTGGTCTGGGACCTACAGCCGGACAAAGGTCCGGGGGTCCGGAGGCACAGGCTTCCTTGGGGGTGAAGTCTGTGTTTGGCTCTACCGCCGATGAGTGTTCGGCCTCCGGGGCGGGGTCCATCCTCCCATCCTCGGACGACGCAGTCTGCCCCGGATTTAGGTCAGGAGCTCCTGCAGGTGCGATATCCCAAGTATTGTCCGACAACATGTCTAAGCCGTGCTCATCGTGACTGTTCAGCGCTCCTGGCGTGGGCCCAAATCCGTCGAAGATCAAGTCTCCGCGGATATCGACCGTGTAGTTCAAGTTTCTGAACCTAACCTGATGGCCAGGGGCGTAGCTGTCGATCTGCTCCAGACGGCCAAGCGAATTGGATCACATTGCAAAGACGCCGAACACGAAGATCTGTCCGGGGAGAAAGGTCTCACCCTGGACCGCGTTGTTGTTGATGATTGAAGGAGCCATCGAGCCTTGCAGCGACGACACAGAGGAACTCTCAATGAAAGCACCAATGCCGGTATCCAAACCGGCGGATTTCAGGTAGGGGGTCCCGATCTGTGCGTCTAAGGCTAATGGTAATAGGAGGCAAGGGACACGATGTTTTACCCAAGTTCGGGCCCTCTCGATGGAGGTAAAACCCTACTTCCTGCTTGATTGATCTTGATGATATGAGTATTACAAGAGTTGATCTACCACGAGATCGTAGAGGCTAAACCCTAGAAGCTAGCCTATGATGATTATGATTCTGCCTCTACGGACTAAACCCTCCGGTTTATATAGAAGCCGGAGGGGGCTAGGGTTTATACAGAGTCTGTTACAAAGAAGGAGATCTAATATTCGGATCGCCAAGCTTGTCTTCCACGCAAAGGAGAGTCCCATCCGGACACGAGACGAAGTCTTGAGTCTTGTATCTTCATGGTCCAACAGTCCGGCCATAGTATATAGTCCGGTTGTCCGGGTACCCCCTAATCCAGGACTCCCTCACCCGCCTTGCGAGGCTTGGCCCCTCGTGAGGGTCTTGTCTTGTCATGTAGAAGATGGGTCGTACCAGGTCGTTGATGGAGCCACGCCGTGGGCCACAGGTGGGCAAGTCTGGGTACCCTGGTTCCTAGAATGCCGACAGTATTTCCCTCAGTTTGAGAACAAAGGTATCAATCCAGTAGGAGGTACACGCAAGTCTCCAATCTATGCACCTGCAAAAACAATCAATCACTTGCACCCAACGTGATAAAGGGGTTGCCAATACCTTCACAGTCACTTGCAAGGATGAGAACTGATATAGATAGACATAAAAGATTACTAAAACGTAAAACAAAGTAAGAATAAATAAATTGCTGCGAGGTATTTTTGGGTTTTTTGGTTGATAAATCTAAAAAATATATGATGGAAAATAGACCCGGGGGCCATAGGTTTCACTAGAGGCTTCTCCTTTGAAAGAAAATAATACGGTGGGTGAACAAATTACTGTTGAGCAATTGATAGAAAAGCACAAAGTTATAAAGATATCCAAGGCAATGATTATGAATATAGGCATCACGTTTGTGTCAAGTAGACTGACTCCTACCTGCATCTACTACTATTACTCTACACATCGACCGCTATCCAGCATGCATCTAGAGTATTAAGTTCAAAAGAACGGAGTAACGCCTTAAGTAAGATGACATGATGTAGAGGGATAAACTCAAGAAATATGATGAAAACCCCATATTTTTACCCTTGAAGGCAACAATACAATATGTGCCTCGCTACCCCTACTTTGTCACTAGGTGAGAACACCGCAAGATTAAACCCAAAACTAAGCACGTCTCCCATTGCAAGAAGCACCAATCTAGTTGGCCAGACCAAACCGATAATTTGAAGAGAAATACAGAAGATATTAAATTATGCAAATAAGAATTCAGAGAAGACAGAAATAATATTCATAGATAATCTGATCATAAATCCACAAATCATCGGATCTCGACAAGCACACCGCAAAAGAATATTACATCGGATAGATCTCCAAGAACATTGAGGAGAACATTGTATTGAAGATCAAAAAGAACGAAGAAGCCATCTAGCTACTTGCAATGGACTCATAGGTGTGTACTAAACTACTCACGCTTCATCGGAAGGGCAATAGAGTTGATGTAGAAGCCCTCCGTGATCGAATCCCCCTCCAGTAGGATGCCGGAAAAGACCCCAGGATGGGATCTCATGGGTACCAAAGGTTGCAGCGGCGGAAAAGTATTTTGGTGGATGCTTCTGGTCCTTTGGGAATATTTGTGAATTTATAGGCCAAGAATTAGGGTTGGGGGAGCTACGAGGGCCCACAAACCCTTAGGGCGCCCCCCTAGTGCATGCCCCTGAGGCTTGTGGCCTCCTCGAGACTCCTCTGACTTCATCTCCAAGTCCTACGTGTGTCTTCTGGTCCAAGAAAAATCATCACAAAAGTTTTATTCCATTTGGTATTGCTTTTCTGTAAAACTCAAAAACAAGGAAAAAATAGAAATGGGCACAAGGCTCTAGGTTAATAAGTTAGTCCCAAAAATAATATAAAATAGCATATTAATGCATATAAAACATCCAAGACAGATAATATAATAGCATGGAACAATCAAAAAATATAAATATGTTGGAGACGTATCAAGCATCCCCAAGCTTAATTCATGCTCGTCCTCGAGTAGTTAAATGCTAAAAACAGAATTTTTGATGTGGAATGCTGCCTAACATGTTTATCCATGTAATTTTCTTTATTTTGGCATGAATATTCAGATCCATAAGATTCAAAACAAAAGTTTAATATCGACACAAAAACAATAATACTTCAAGCATACTAATAAAGCAATCGTGTCTTCTCAAAATAACATGGCCAAAGAAAGTTATCCCTACAAAATCATATAGTTTGGCTATGCTCCATCTTCATCACACAAAGTATTAAATCATACAAAACCCCAATGACTAGCCAAGTAATTGTTTCATACTTTCGATGTTCTCAAACCTTTTCAACTTTCACGCAATACATGAGCGTGAGCCATGGATATAGCACTATAGGTGGAATATAATACGGTGGTTGTGGAGAAGACAAAAAGAAGGAGAAAGTCCCACATTAACTAGGCGTATTAACGGGCTATGGAGATGCCCATCAATATATATCAATGTGAGTGAGTAGGGATTGCCATGCAACTGATGCACTAGAGCTATAAGTGTATGAAAGCTCAAAAAGAACTAAGTGGGTGTGCATCCAACTCGCTTGCTCACAAAGACCTAGGGAATTTTAGGAAGCCCATCATTGGAATATACAAGCCAAGTTCTATGATGAAAAATTCCCACTAGTGTATGAAAGTGCCAACATAGGATACTCTCTATAATGAAGATCATGGTGCTACTTTGAAGCACAAGTGTGGTAAAACGATAGTAGCATTGTCCCTTCTCTCTTTTCTCTCATTTTTTGTGGGCTTCTTTGGCCTTTTTTTATATGGGCTTCTTTGGCATCTTTTATTTTTTATAGAGTCCGGAGACTCATCCCAACTTGTTAGGGGATCATAGCTTCCATCATCCTTTCCTCACATGGGACAATGCTCTAATAATGATGATCATCACACTTTTATTTACTTACAACTCAAGAATTACAACTTGATTCTAGAACAAAATATGACTCCATATGAATGCCTCCAATGGTGCACCAAGATGTGCAATGATCAAGAGTGACACATATAAAAATATGAACAGTGGCCTTGCCACAAATACTATGTCAACTACATGATCATGCAAAGAAATATGACAATGATGGAGTGTGTCATAATAAATGGAACGGTGGAAATTGCATGGCAATATATCTCAGAATGGCTATGGAAATGCCATAATAGGTAGGTATGGTGGATGTTTTGAGGAAGGGTATATGGTGGGTGTAATGCACCAGCGAAAGTTGCCCGTCACTAGAGAGGCAAGCAATGGTGGAAGGCTGAGAATGCGTATAACCCATGGACTCAACATTAGTCATAAAGAACTCACATACTTATTGCAAAAGTCTATTAGCTATCGAAAAAAAGTATTACAGGCATGATCCTAGGGGGATAGACTGGTAGGAAAATACCATCGCTCGTCCCCGACCGCCACTCATAAGGAAGACAACCAAAGAATAAATCATGCTCCGACTTCATCACATAACGGTTCACCATACATGCATACTATGAGAATCACAAACTTTGATACAAGTATTTCTACCAATCCACAATGACTCAATAGCACGACTCTAATATCGCCATCTTTATATCTCAAAACAATCATAAGGAATCAAACTTCTCATAGTATTCAACGCTCTTTATATGAAAGTTTTTATTATATCCCTCTTGGATGCCTATCGTATTAGGATAAATTCATAATCCAAGCAAATTACCATGCTGTTTAGAGACTCTCAAAATAATGTAAGTGAAGCATTAGAGTTCAAAAAAATTATAAAATAAAGCCACCACCGTGCTCTAAAAATATATAAGTGAAGCACTAGAGCAAATTGCCTAGCTCAAAAGATATAAGTGAAGCATAAAGAGTATTCTAATAAATTCACGATTCATGCGTGTCCCTCTCAAAAGGTGTGTACAGAAAGGATGATTTTGGCAAACTAAAAAGCAAAGACTCATATCATACAAGACGCTCCAAGCAAAGCACATATCATGTGGTGAATAAAAATATAGCCTCAAGTAAATTTACAGATGGATTGAAGACGAAAGAGGGGATGTCATCCGGGGCATCCCGAAGCTTAGATGCTAGGTTGTCCTTGAATATTACCTTGGGTGCCTTGGGCATCCCCAAGCTTAGGCTCTTGCCACTCCTTATTCCATAGTCCATCAAATCTTTACCCAAAACTTGAAAACTTCACAACACAAAACTCAACAGAAACTCATGAGATCCGTTAGTATAAGAAAATTAATCACCACTTTGTGGTACTGTTGTGAACTCATTCTTTATTTATATTGGTGTAATATCTACTATGTTCCAACTTTTCCATTGTTCATACCCCACGATACTACCCATAGAATCATCAAAATAAGAAAACAACACATAGAAAACAGAATCTATCAAAAACAGAACAGTCTGTAGTAATCTGTGAACTTCGTATACTACTGTAATTCCAAATATTCTGAAAAATTAGAACAACAGAGAATATTCATATATAAATCTTTTGTAAAAAAACAGGATTTTATCACGTTCCAGCAGCTCAGATCAATTATGTATCTGGGCGCAAAAGTTTCTATTTTTCAGCAAGATCAAATCAACGATACACCAAAGTATTCCAAAGGCTTTAATTGGCTCAAACACTAATTAAGAACACCTAAACACAGTTACTAGAGAGGTAAGAATGTGTATTTATTCAAGAACATAAGCAAAGAAAAATACAAAAAATTGGGCTTCGTCCCAACAAGTGCCATTGTTTAATGCCCCTAGCTAGGCATAAAACATTGATCTAGGTATTGTCATGCAACTCCTTCTTAATCAAATCTGCCAGAACTTTTCTTAGTAAATCTTTCTTTTCTTTTCTTTCACTTCTACTAGGAGAACTTAATTCATGAAAAGGACTTTGATTAGTGATTTTGACACTAAAAACACATAGTCTGGATCATCTCCATATATATCATCATATAAAATATGTATCTCATTTTTAATGAGTTCCCTAGTCATTTCTTACAACCAATCATCGTTGAATCCTACATAAATTCACCTAGTTATCCAATCAAATTTATTATAAGTCTCAAGGTACAAGGTTTGAGCAATTTCTGAGTAGGGAACACTCCTCCTAAGATTGTCACTGTAAGATTGGTAATGTCTAGATTCTAAGCTATGCACGGTTTATTTATCATGGATAATTTCTTCAATTGGAGGGAGTTCAATATCTTTATTGTAGAAAGCAAAAATGTACCTAGCCTCTTGCATTATAAAATCAAATTCCCGCATAAGGATGATAGTGGCAATCTTTTTGGTCTTAGGATGATTGATATTGGGGAGTTCATAAAACACCTTTTGCAAAGCGGGGTGGATGTGCACAAATTTTCTTTCTAATTTATCAATAAGCATGAAAATGGCATCCGCATAACAATTTGTATCAAGAAGACTAGATCTCTTATTAATAGGCACAACTCTCGTACAATCAAAAAATTCTTAAATAACACTATTCCCAATAACATTACTGTCTCCAACATGAAAAGTTTTTTCCTTATAATTAGGGGAAGTATCAGTTTCATGATCTAAAGAACGAGACCAAAGTTTTTCCTCAAGATTTATACTATCGAGATCCTTAAAAATTTTGGCGATAGCCTCCCCAGATTCAGACATGGTGGCAGAAACCGATCTAGCAAACGAGCGACCAAAAAGTAAACGGAAAGACGAACGGAAGAAGGGCGAATAAAAACGGATTTTTTTTTGAAATCATTTTAGAAGTGGGGGAGCGGAAAAAAAGAGGAAAATGAGAGGAAAATGCAAATAATGTAATGCAAGATATGAGAGTTCATGGTGCGTACTTGGTAGGCTTGAAGTAGAACCTCCCCGGCAACAGCGCCATAAATTCTTCCTACTACTTCTTGAGATTGCGTTGGTTTTCCCTTGAAGAGGAAAGGCTGATGTAGCAAGGTAGAGATAAGTATTTCCCTCAGTTTGAGACCTAGGGTATCAATCTAGTAGGAGGTACACGCAAGTCTCCTGTCTATGCATCTACACAAAAAAATCAAATACTTGCACCCAACGCCATAAAGGGGTTGTCAATCCCTTCACGATCACTTGCAGATAGATATAAAAGATTACTTAATTGTAAAACAAAGTAAAAGGAAATAAATTGCAGCAAGGTATTTTTTGGGTTTTTGGGTTTATAGATCTGAAAATACATGATGGAATATAGACACGGGGTCCATAGGTTTGACTAGAGGCTTCTCTCTTGAAAGAAAATAATACGATGGGTGAACAAATTACTGTCAAGCAATTGATAGAAAAGCGCAAAGTTATGACGATATCCAAGGCAATGATTATGAATATAGGCATCACGTCTGTGTCAAGTAGACGACTCCTGCCTGCATCTACTACTATTACTCCACACATCAACCTCTATCCAGCATTCATCTAGAGTATTAAGTTCAAAATAACAGAGTAACACACTACAAAAAAATACACTTCCGTCATGATACGTGTTTGTCACAGTAGGTTGCGTTTTTTGTCATGCATGTAGATCCATGATGATTTTATGACAGAATCAAGATAGTCATACCTGTGTTGTCGTAGAAGTGTTCCATGACATTACCAAAATTATCATCATGGAAGTGTCCACTTCCATGACGATAAATCGCGCGTCACGGAAGTGCTTTCATCAAGGGTGACCGACACGTGGCATCCACCATAACGGAGCGCCGTTAAGCTATCGGGTCGGGTTTTGGATCCGATAACCCGTTAACAGCCCCGACCAATGGGGATTTTCCACGTGTAAAATCATCATTGGCTGGAGGGAACACGTGTCGGCTCATCATTGGGACAGATGTCATCCACTCACTGGACAGAAGGCGCCTATGATACGTCGACACATTCTTATGAAAAGGCCGGCCCGTTGGACTTGGTCAAAAGCTGGCGGTCCGGCCCATGGAAAGCCTGTTAACGGCCTGTTAGCATATAGCCCAATTACAGCCCACTAACCCAAGGCCCGTTACGCCCTATGCGAATTAGGCCCAGTAGCATCATCTGGGCCATCCAATAAGATTCCAACCCGTTTTCACTTCTGGCCCATGTATGGCCCATGACGTCTTTCGGCCCATATGAGGCCCTTTGTAACTCTTGGCCCATTAGCGGCCCATGCTGAAACTGGCCCGTAATGAACAGTGTATTACTTTACACCCATTAACGGCCTGTGGTGAAACTGGCCCGTAATGAACAGTGTAACACTTTATACCCATTAACGGGCCATTATTCCGTTGGGCCGTTTCCAGCCCAAGTTAACTTTCGGCCTTCTGAGGGCCCATTTATTCTTGGGCTCATTTGCAGCATTCAATTACTTACGGCCCATGACTGTCATTTTCTGCTTGTGAGCCAAATTCAGCCCGTCGTTACAGTTGACCCGTTTGTGGTCCGTTAGTCTGTTGGGGCATTTTCATAGCATCACCAAATACGGCCTATTAACGTCCCGTTATGGTCAGCCCATAAAACGTACGATTTCCATTATAGGCCCATCTACAGCCCATTAAAGGCCCGTACAAGACCCATAAATGAGTTTGCGGCCCATGGATCCTATGAGACATAGAAGGCCCATGGATCCTGTGAGACGTAGAAGGCCCATGGATCCTGCGAGACGTAGAAGGTCCATGGATCCTACGATACGTAGAAGGCCTATGGAACCTACGAGACATAGAAGGTCCATGGATCTGACGGCCCGTGAAGGGCCATGGTCGGGTGTTGGCCCCCGTTTGAACGATATAGCATATTCAAAGAATTATCCTACTCAATATTATCACCTCTAAAAAGCATACACTATACAACAAAGAGATCAAGGCATAGAAAGGTAGAATAATCCTACACTATACAATAAAGAAATTGCAGCCGATTATACCCACTGGGCATTATGGTTTGGCATAGGTGATAATAAAGCATACACAAACAGCAAATTACATACACTGGGCAAATACGGCTCATACATCATGGACGTGCATCAACTTAACTCCATTTGAACTATAATCTCTTCAGAAAATAGGATTGGCCGGATTCAGATAGCACAAATTTCAGTCTGCCAAATCTCCCATTCCTTCATGGTTACCTCGGTGTCTTGTTTCATTTTTTTGACTCCTGCATCTAATACCTGCATGTTTAGTCTCAACTTGTTGATTATACGTTGACAATCATGTACACGTTTTCTTGCCACCTCTAGTTGATGCTCGAGAACATCAGCACATTCCAATTCCAATCCATAATCATTCGGTAACGACCATGCTGCACTGCTCGCAGATTTTTGTGTTGATGTCACTTCATCCTGAAATGTTTCTGTAAGTACACATGACTAGGGCAAAAATATAGTTACAACAGTGAAGCGAACAAGACACTATTTTGTACTACATGGCAAAACATGACTAACAATAATGTTACACATCACTTTCACACACAAAATGTTACACGACATGAAGCATAAGCAGGTGATATTTTAAAAATTATAAAAAAGATAGTATGTGCAGCCTGCATATAGAAATCCCTCTTAGCTCACCAGAGGAGCATGATGTTGGGGCCCAATCGAAAACACAAACAAGTTACAAATTTAGACAACACGTTGCATATAAGTAAGCAAGCAGTTGGCCATTATGTACCTCAATTAAAGTCTTAGTGAGCATAATGAACAGCAAAGGGTTTCATACAAACATACTACAGCAGGCAAAAGTATGCAATCATTAGCGTAGTATAAACTAGATTGTGAGCCTCATGCAATAATAGTTGGTTAATAGACTGCAAAGCTTCGGGCACACTTCGGCAGAGTAATTAAATGGTAAGGCCTTTAATTATGTCAACTAATAGTGATACAAGTACCAAAAATCAGGCATAATTATTTGGGCATCTCATTAAGTGAGGACAAATAAAGCAATTGAAAAGAGAAAATTAACTATGCCTGAAACAAACAAGGAATTGAACTGTTGAGTTGCATACAGTGACTTACCTTAGCAGGTTGAAGAGGCTCAGTGCAGCTCCTACTTCTCTTGCAAGGCTCCTTCCTAACATCTTGTACTTGGCAATCCTCAATCTTATCTTCATTGCACCCCCTCTGCAAGGTGACACAAACTAGTTACTCGTCTCCTTGGAAGATAAATATGCATAATTTCCAGTCTGTGAACACAAAAGGATGAGATTATAACAAAACAACACCACATAATGAAACATGCCGCATCTCTTGCACTTGCACACAATGAAATGAGCATTTACTATGTCTGCACTATGTAAAAACTAGGCATACCTTCGAACTGGATCTCCAGGTACTCTTGGAGAGCCTACTGTAGTGTACAGCCAAACCTTTATGTCACCTATGAGTTAGACAAGGCCCCACTATAGCAGCCCTTAGTGTTTAAATTGTTGACAAGCTCTGTTAGAGTGTTAGGTCAAGAACAAAAAGTAATCAAAGCAAATAGTCCAAGTATGGCTGGCTGATGCAAACAAGCAATTGAACAGATGTGTGAGAAAATCTTACATATCAAGAAAAGAAGCAAAGAAGGAGGCTTAAATACCATCACTTGACTGACCAGATTTAAGGGGCATTTAAACATCATGTGTAACGTATGAACTAACATAAACATTGCATATTCCAGATTCTACAATGGAATGCACATGTATTAGGTTATGCCATGTATGATGATGCCTAAATGTACAGATAGCAGGCATGAGTGATTCATCATTGCATGCACAATTGAATTGCAGGTTAAGGGCCAGTTCGATTCCGCCTTTTCAGGGCATATTGTCCAAATAAGCCATAAAAGATGTAAAGAAGTCATTTTTGAGTTATGGGCTTGGGCTTAACTAATTTCGCTTTGGAGGGGGGTGTTTCGGGTAGAACCTCACTAAAAATTGAAGGGAAGGGGAATAGTGAAATGACTCTATTGTCTGCCTATATTACACCCAAAATGCAACTGCTGACGCTCGTGTCACACCTGACCCTCAAGTAAAAACAAACACGCAAGCATCCATTGTACTGCCCGCTTGCATCTCCTCTCCCCTTTCCCTCTACCTCGATCCCTTGCCTACAGCACTAGGGTTCCTCCAGCGAGCCGTCGCCACTGGTCCCATCTGGCCTGATCCTCGACGATGCTATGTCCAGCTAGGCTACATGGCCGGCGAGTAGGGGCAAATCTCCCTGCCTGCTCCTCCCTCCGGCGCTGCCCCTCATTCTCATCGTCTCCAGCAGCTGCTCCACTATGGTTCGTCCAACGCACTACTCTGGAGGGTGCTGCACAACTATGACTGATGCCACACTACGGCAGAAGGCACCTTATTGCCCCTCCCCTCCTCCCAGGCCATGGCCTTGAGGTGCTGTTGAAGGATGAGCTCATCCAACAAGGTGAGGATTTCCTCTGATTTTTTGCCAAATTTTCATTCTGAACCACTATACGATGAATTGCTATGAGCTGCTTCTGCTACTACTATATGATGCATTGCTATGAGCTGCTCCTGCTGCTGCTATATGATGAATTGCTATGAGCTGCTACTGCTGTATGATGAGTTGCTATGAGCTTCTGCTGCTATATGATGAATTGCTATGAGCTGCTGTTGTTGCTATATGATGAGTTGCTACAAGCTGCTCCTGCTGCTGCTATATGATGAATTGCTATGAGTTGCTCCTGCTGCTGCTATGTGATGAATTGCTATGAGCTGCTCCTGCTGCTGCTATATGATGAATTGCTATGAGCTGTTGCTGGTATATGATCAATTGCAAACTGCTGCTGCTGTATGATGAGTTGCTATGAGCTGCTGCTGCTGCTATATGATGCTTTCAGGTGGTGCTGCTATATGATAATAACTAGCCACTTGGACCATCGAATTTCAGTAAATAATTGTTCTTCGTTTAAATGTGGGTCATGCGTTCTTCATTTAAATTAGGCAATGGGATCTCTTTGGAAAACATTGACCAAAGTAGATTGTGCCAAGTGGATGGTATCTTTGTATTTGCATTTTGAGCAAATAGTGATGGTCTGTTTTCCTATCATATTAATTACTGCACTGGGTTCAATTTGTGATGTTTGCAAGTCAAATTAATTTCCATATGGGAAGCAAAATGAAAAATATATAATGCAATCTATACTTTCCACTGATCTTACCAAAGATAAGCTGAAAACGCAATGAAAAGAACTGGTTGGCTTATTACATGGAGCTTATATTCACAGGTGCTTATTTTCTTAGGATAACTCGTAATAACTGTCCCTAAGAAACTTGGCTAATAGAACTGGCATACAAATAACATGTCACGATGATTGCAATGGAGGAGTGACGTACCATAGCACACTGTATAGGCTCACCACTGCCTCTCCTTTTTTGCGATGTTCCATGAAATTGCCACATACATCTTGTACTTTTTTATTGTGTAACCCTATCTGCAAGTTGACTTGGCTAATTTCAGACATCTCTACATGATACTACATTTCATATCCCTTGCGCATATTTAAACCACCAATTAACGATTGTGTGCGTACCATAAACTAGCCATGACTCTGTATGCTGGACTAGCAGGCACTCTAAGGGAGCCTAATGTAGTGCACTGGAATTCTTACATGCCACCTACGATTTTGTGTAATGTACTGCCCCTGTTCCTAAATATATGTCTTTGTAGAGATTCCAGTATGGACCACATACGGATGTATATAGATGCATTTTCGAGTGTAGATTCACTCATTTTGCTCCGTATGTAGCCTATAGTGGAATCTCTAGAAAGACTTATATTTAGGAATGGAGGTACGAGGTAGTATCATGTATGACATCTACATATCTAATTTAGCAGCCAGTAGTAGAAATCATTGTCTGCACAAAGGGATTACTGGTCAAAAATCCTAGCAAAGCACGCAGGCAGGCACAGAACAATACAAGAGAGAGAGACGCGCTTACAAGATCATAGCAATGCCTCAGTCCAGGATCTTGGTTGGCCAAGCTGTTAGATCCAGAAGAAACATCGTCCTTGTAGTTTTTGCCAGCTGCATAACAGGTAACAGCGACCGGTTAGTATATTTGAAGTACATCGGGCAGGTGATGCTGGACGGGTTTAAAGGTGACAAGTACCTAGGCCGTGGCGGGTGCTTGGCATCTCTCCAGACGGTGGGAATCAGGTTAGAAACGTCGAGGGTGATGACGCTGCGCTGGCTGTCGGGGTCCGGTAAGGAGATCTAGAACCGTCGAGTAGGGTGTTTGTGGAGCGGCTCCGGTAGGGTGGACTACGGTGTGGGCGAAGCGGATCTGTGGCCGTGGACGAGGGCGTAGGTGAAGCTGCTCTGGTGGTTGGGTTAAGGATGGTGTCGACGATGCAGATCTGCAGCCTAGACGGGGCGTAGAAGCTGCTCCGATGGTTGGGTTAAGGATGGTGTCGACGATGCGGATCTGCGGCCGTGGACGGGGCGTCAGAAGCTGCTCCGGTAGGTTGGATGAGGGTGCGAGGAAGCGGATCTGAGGCCGTGGACTTGTGAGTTGGCAAAGCGGCCCCGGTAGGGTTGAGAATGGTATAGGCGAAGCTACTCCGGTAGGGTTGACGATGGTGTAGGCGAAGCGGCTCCGGTAGGGTTGAGGAAGGTGTCGGCGAAGCGGCTCCGGTAGGGTTGAGGAAGGTGTCGGCGAAGAGGATCAGAGGCCGTCGACGGGGTGTCGGTGGGGCGGCTCCGGGGGGTGTGGACGAAGTGTCTCCGATGGGGAGTACGAATGAGCCGCTGCAGATGCTGGCGGTTGACGAGAGTACCGGCGAAGCGGATCCGGCGCCATGGAGAAGGCCGACACTAAATGGGCTGTGGTACAGTGGTGGATGAGCAGTCTACTTGTTTCTAGGGGAGGTGGGAGGGGTAGATGTGGACGCAGAAGCAGATCCGGTGAGGTGGACGCCGCTGGCAGTGAATGGGCTATGGTACGCCAGTGGATGAGTAGTCTAGGGTTTCGAGAGGGGAGGGGAGAAAGGGCGATGAAGTACGGACGGCGTGATGTAAGATGCTCTAGTGTTGTGGAGTTAGTCGTTTTTGCGGGAGGGGGAGAGGAAATGGGGGTGCCGTGTAGTGGGGGGAACCGGAAGTTACCAAAGCAGCCTCAACCTATCATGTAGATAAGGGTGGTATTGTAACTGTTGGTCTCCGTGCACCAAGGACAAAAGGGGGATTTCGCATGCTAAAGACTAAGGTGTCGGAAATTTTAGAAGGAGGCGGGAGATTTTGCCGCCCGTGGGATCGTTCGTATCCAGTTTCAACTAATTTTGGACCGTGCTAGCGGGAAGGTCATGCTAGACTGTGTACACGGGGCATGCGTCAGTAGTTAATAACTGGTGTGAAGTCCACCCCAGAAAAAAAGACAATAACTCGGGATGATGCGCCGATAACTTGGACGTTCACACGGGTGCGGCCAATCGTACGGGTGTAGTGGCGCATTCACAAAAAAGGGATCAAACGCTCAGCCTATGTTTTCTCGTGTAAATAGATAATTTAGTGCCATTGGTTATTTACTTTAAACATAATGCATTGACGTGTTAGTGTGAGGCGCACAAAAAGAAATGGATATTGTAGTTAGCTACTTAAAAGTGTTACCTCATATGATTACATAGCCTCCATTTCATAAATTGCGTACACGTTGAATTCATATATGAATATTACATATATTATTTCAAAATAGAAACTTAAATCATCCAAGACTAATGAATTTGAATGGAAGAGTAACAATGGTGCATGTGCATGATAGCTACATTGGTTGTTTGAAGAAACATCACTGTAACTTTGGCATAAACAACTGAAAAGGTTTATTTAAATAGAAAAAAAATGTGATATGTGAGCGTCCAATCTTTATAGCGCTGAATCGATATTGTACCTTTGGCCACAATACGAAGTAGATATTGACTTATGTTCAAGCGATGCACGTCCACGATCGCTAGATAGTGATACGTGAATGAATTGCGCAATCTCTCTCACATGCATACATATCTCATTTCCCTGTGGGCATCGGAATCACACACGCGCACTTCGTGTATTTCTCTCCCTCCATCAGGGTTAAATTCGTCTTTCTACCCCGTCCTACAATTCTCTCACACAGAAACACACACGCTCTCTATGTCTAACACGCCCACCCCTTTAATTCCGCCCACCCACAGCCACTAATGTCTCAATGTATAATAATGTCTCTCACACATATGCTATCTACCTATCCCTTAATATAGCTAGATATGTGTCACACAAACTCCTTCTCCCTACTAGCAAGATGCACGTGCGTTGCACAGAACATCAAGATGCATTTGTATGAGAAGTTTATCTTGTGGGAGAAAAGGATGAACGAGGGAATGCCTTATTTGCAAATGCGGAGAGGGGTGTGGGTATCTTTTTGCAAAATTGCCATATTTTCCTTCCTGTCCGTCGGATATAAATCGGATGGCCTATATTGTAGGATGGCAGGAACACCATCATCACCAACTCTGTTTTTTATAAGAGTAGAGATATGTGAGTGTCACTGCCCCCCCCCACACACACACCCACACTTCCCAACACCGACGGAGTAGGGTGACACCTCGATCTTGATACTAATCTATCGACTGGCTTCTCTCTCAAACATACACACACACACTACCCGACACCGAAGGAGTAGGGTGACACCTCGATCTTGATACTAATCTATCGACTGGATTCTCTCTCAAACATACACACCCACACACACACACTACCCAGCACCGAAGGAGTAGGCTGGCACATCGATCTTGAAAATAATCTATCTACTCCTCTTTCAAACACACACACACACACACACACAGACACACACACACACTCGCTAGTTGTGCCTCTGTGCCTACCGCGCACACTCTCGATACGTATTTCTCTCCCCCCCCAACAGTGACAGCAGAAGGGTGACAACTCGATCTGATCATAATCTGTCAATTGGTTTCTCTCTCAAACATTGTGTCTCGGTGCCTCGCTCGGTAGCCCCCTCGATATGTAGACTTCTCGCGCGCGCACAGATGTAGTGACGATGACGCTGAACCCAGTGTGCCTTCCGGCCTCATGTGATAGTTTTCGCCCTGTTTTTTGTTAATTAACAAGGCAGCCTTTTCTTTGTTACTACTAGTGAATCTGAAATCATTCGGGGCAGACATAAAATATATCACTTCAACCCAATTATATGCAACTATTTTAAAAGAAATTAGCTAGCTGCCCGTGCGTTGCACGGAACATCAAGATGCATTTGTATGAGTAGTTTATCTTGTGAGATAAAAGGCTGAATGAGGGAAGGCTTATTTGCGAACGTGGAGAGACGTGTGGGTATATTTTTGCAAAATTGCCATAGTTTCTTTCCTATCCGTTAGATATAAATCCGACAACCTATATTGCAGGATGGCACGCACACCATCATCACCAACTCTGTTTTCTACTCCCTCCGTCCGAAAATACTTGTCATCAAAATGGATAAAAAGAGATGTATCTAAAACTAAAATATGTCTAGATACATATCCTTTTATCCATTTTGATGACAAGTATTTCTGGACGGAGGGAGTATTTGTCTTTTTAGAGATTTCAACAAGTGACTATGACCGGACCTTACCAACATACTCAAAAAAGTAGTCCATAATTTTGATGTTACCCTCTTTTCTTGGAGGTGCAGTGCCATCTGGATACCTCATAAATAAATCATGGACAAATATGACCCCTTCCTGAAAAGACATACGTAGCAAAATGAGTGAATCTACACTCTAAAATATGTCTACATACACATCCGTATGTGGTAGTCCATTTGAAATCTGAAAAAGACAAATATTTAGGAATGAATGGAGTATATATAAGAGTAGACATGGAGATATATCTCCAGCATGGTCTACAACAAAAATGTGCTGGGCTGGTTAGCGCCGGATGCTCGCAATGCGATGACATGAGTTCAAATTCTGTCTTTTAACTTTAGATTTTTATATTATATATTACTCTACTTATGTAATATATACTTCTTTCGCTACTGTACTTACGGTGGAACCCACAGAGTACTTAGAATATTAAGGATGGACTTGTTTCTTTTTAACTTTCTATATGAAGTTGTAGGCACCCTGCAAGTCACGTGTACACTGTACATGCAGTTAACTCTTTATAGAGGGACAATCATACAAGGAATTAACTCAAATGGATTGGATGTCACTATTATTTCCAACATAAAGAGCATCTCCAACGGCAGCCGGCAAATTTCCTCCCGCTTCCTTCCACGGAGGACGACATAAAACGCCAACAGCATACATTTTTACAACTCTAACCAACCAAATGAAATTCGTGCAAACACGGACTGATTTCATATAAGCATGAAGGAATTCATATAAAAAAGTTGGATCTTCATATAAACATGATGGATTTCATTACATTTACATGAACTAAGAGGTGCCAATCCGGCTCTCTTGTATAATTAATACTCCCTCTGTCCGGAAATACTTGTCCTAGAAATGGATATATCTAGACTTATTTTAGTTCTAAATGGCCGCCCGCGGATCCCTTTGTCTTCCTCATGTCTGTCAGACACTTGCGGGGTCGACGAAGGTCCTCAGAAGAGACGAAGCAACAAAGAAACCACCTGAATCTGCGGTCGTCGCCTCAGCGGTGGCCTTCATGGGTCCCAAGTGGTGGAGGCCTCCTGTGTTCTACTTCTCCTCGATGATGGCGGCAGACACGGAGAAGCTGGCCACCGACTCGTCACTCTCCATGCACCCGGCTTCTGTCTCTGCCTGCATGGCGCTGCCGCAGGCATGGGAGGCGTGGCCACCGCAGACACTGGTGGCGCGGCAGCGATGGCGCCCGTACCGGCTTGCTCGCCGCCGTGCCAGCGTGGAGCAACTCGCCACTCCTCATCGAGCTGAACTGGAGCGGCGAGTTGCTGAACCACGCGCCTGCGTGGGGCGACAACTGGCTCCGTCCGGCCAAGCGAGGTTGGTGAAGCACCGAGCAGCCTCGTTCGTATCCGGAGGGCTCGGCGGGCCACCCAGCCAGGTAATATTCCGGAGAACGGCTCATCGGAAGCCATCGGAAGGGTGGAGAAAATGGTGAAGGAGGAGATGGGGGAGCGGCGGAGGGGTGCGATTCTTGCCCACTGCCTGTCTGGCCTCGTGTAAATAGAGGGCGGACGGTAGGAGCTTGGCTGGCGTCTGGCCTCGTTTAAACTGAGGGCGGACGGGAGGAGCTCGGCCGGTGTTGCGTTTAATTCCGGCTCGCTCATGAACGGACGTGTGGCCGGAGTAGGATTCTCGGTTTGCATGCGGGTTTAACAGAGGGGTTTAATGGAGGCGCCGGGCGTGCAGCGGGCGGCGCAGTACTATTCGATTTGACAACATTAATGAGCCATCAAATCACAAAGGCCCTAGCCTCTCGTGAAACCGACCAAGCTAGACTGCCCCGCCCTCTAGCCTTTAAAAAATGTATATACTCCACTTTTGTACAGTAGTAGTATCGATGGATTGCGCCATGGAGCAAAACTTGAAATTAAAAAAAGGTGGTACATATAGAGAGCGCTCGTGAACTATGTGTCATACATGGCAATATATAAAGTACTACATGATACTAATATATGATACATGGCGCAGGAGTACTAAGGATTATTAATACAGTTTTGCTAGAACTCATCTAGATGAGATATAATTTGGTCTCATTCATCTTTTATAGCGATTGGATGTGATGCTATAAGATGCGTGTGTGCTGACGTGGGTTGTATTTGTTCTTGTGTAATGAACTGACCACTGCATGTCATGTTTGATAGTCTCAAGTCATTAAAAGCATACAAGCCCCACATCTCTTCTTGGTTGATTCCTCTATTTATGTCAAAAAATAAGAAACAACGTGAGAGTTAATGCACCACGCCTATGTGTTTACTAGTATTTGGTTTTCGTAAGATGACTTAATACTCACCTAGACGGAGGGAGTATTCGATTTGACAGCGGGCGGCGCAGTTCCCGATACGGTTTTAATGCAGACGAGGGAGGGAGTAGCGGTTCCCGATATGTTGAACAGCCAATGCATCCTCCTTCAATTAATGCATGAGGGAAGTAATGGGAGGAGGTGCAGGAAAAGAGGTTACACGACGTGAATGCAACACAGTTTGCCCTCATTGCCCTCATATAAAGGCGCCCCTCCATTCCAATGCATCTACCACATCATACGCACCTAAGCATTTGCCTAAGCACCTACACTAAGCGCAAAAGAGCTCGCTCCAGACCCATGGCGGCGATGCGCGTGAGCGGCCAGCGGCAGCACCAGATGGTCCACGACGCCGGCTTGCGGCATGGCACCGAGGATCGTTTCTAGACGGTGTTGGAGACCGGCTGGTGGATGGCCGCTGTCGACACCAACTACGACTCTTAGTTGGACCAGATGATCGTTGCCACCAGCAACAAGTTCACCGTCCTTAAGAAGCTCGCGGACGACATCGCCGTACTCCTCCATCCCGCGCGCCTGGGCTCCTCATTGCCTACCAACCTAATCGGCCTCCATGGCCTAAACCTCTTTCAAGCACTGGTGGCCCTGCGACTGCCCGCCGACGCCATGAAGAATGTCCACCTAGAGGTCACGCTCGCTGCGAGGCGCCTCGCCCTGCAAGAATTCGTCGACCTACACATCCACGTGTACGAGAAAATCGTGTACATAGGTATCTACAAGGCCAGTGAGGACGCTACGACATTGGCCTTCCTCAACCGGCTGGAAGCCTTGGATGCCTTTGCTGAGAAGCACCTCGACCTTGCCACAAAAGTCGCCGCTCCTTAGCCGCCGGTCGGTGGCCCGGCGCACTAAGTTGAGGAGGAGGAGGTCATACGTTCGTGGATCCATCTTTCTTCTTGCCTTCTGTAACCACCACTGCGATCCCATGATCGTGGCCTTAATTCTTATTGTGCTGCTGCATTCTCGTTCCAGTCAATACCGACATGTGCGATCCCTTTGCTTAATTATATGCATCACTGTAACTAGTACTCCATCCGTCAATTTATAAGTTGTGCTTACCTTTTCCATCAACTTCGTGCAGCGCGCGGGCATCTTGCTAAAAACACTAGAATATGTCTATATAATCCGTATGTGATAGTCCATTTGAAATCTCAAAAAAGACAAATATTTAGGTACGGAGGGAGTAATATATTAGGAGTATATCAAAACAATAGTGATTTCTTTCAAGTTTGTGAACAAATACTACTATTCTACTACTTTGGATCCATCGCAACGCACGGGCACATTGCTAGTAAAAGAAAAAGGCCTATCGCGTTCGCGTCGCACCCCAACACGCCCGGGAATCGGGAGTACAACACGGCCCGTCCGGCACGACACATAGCTTAGGGAAGGCGTGTTGCCTAGCAGTGGTGGAGCTTGAAGCAAAACATTGGGCGTGCCACTCTAGCCAGGTTATAGAAATTACCCTTGCGTTGACGTTCCATGCCTCAAAACTGGATGTACAACTACGAAAATCCTTCTAGGTTGGGCGGGCCAGGGCACGTGTTAGCCCTCACGTAGCTCCGCCCCTGTGCCTAGCATTTTCACTTTCATGTGGGACCGCCGTTGAGAAAACAGACACCCCGCCCGCAGCCGGGTTGGAAAACAGAAACAAGGGGAAGATCTAGCTATAGCACAGAAGACAAGAAATTTTGTGTCAGACGGGGCTCGCTGATAGAGTAGGAGCATTTCGTACTAGTACTACTCCTACTAGTACTAGCAAGTTTGTACTCCTAATACTATATTACTAGTACTACCACTATACAACTAGTAGATACGTGCACGGCACAACATCGTAGGAACAAAAAACGGGAAGATCTTGTTTTGGGTGATTTATCTTTTTTTCAATCAACATAGTATGAATAATATGATGTGGGGGCACCCATGAAGCTTATGTGGCTTGGTTTCATGGCTATGAAAGGTTAGAGAAAAATAAATAGATAATGTCCAATCCAACGGTACAAAGATGGCAAATCCGAGCACTACTGGCCGTTGGATATCATCCACTAGATTCTGCCACATGTATAATCTAGAAGACTCCATGGTTGAACTTAATTCATGACTAACTTTGCCACAACTAAGCTTAGGCAAAGTTATTAGTTCTTCAAAGTGAGAGCCACAAGTTGGCAAGCCTAAGGGAATGTTGCCACATTTTTTGTGTGTATGTCATGTGGGGCCTTAGTGTGGCTTGCCTAAGGTGTGGCTTGAACCAAACACTCACCTAAGTTAATCAAACTTGCCTAACCTTACATTCCACCAGATTTTGCCCCATGTTAGAATCCAGAAAACTCCACATGTAGAAGCATAATGCACAAACCACCAGAATCTCATGCGTGCAATGCACATGTACCTTACTAGTACTAGTTGGTAGTAGTAAGAAACAAATTCCAGTTTTGGCACGAGCTTGTACTGCGGGAGCACCACAAGGCCTGCCGCAGGAGTTACATTTCCCTCTCGGGGCCCACGGGACCGAACTTCAGTGGCTTAGTGCCCGACCTATGAGTCAATGACATGTGGACCTTAAATGCGGCTAGCCCACATGTCATTCTCATGGTGGTGGCGTGGTTCAAGACTCACTCGTTCGAGATGAACCGGACGGTGGTGGCGTGGCCGTGGCGAGGGTGCCACAGCTGGGCGTCGGGGCATTACGAGGCGTAGATGGCCACACCGACGGGTACTACCTGTAGTACATAAGTACTCCAGCAGAGGATTGATGCCCGGGACGAAATGTGTCACAGCTGCTGGATGAAAATTCGATGGTGCGGGAGTACGGATCGGAGCACAACAGCGGAGCAGGCAAACCGCGTCCAATCGGGTGTGTCTGTGGTAGAAAGATGATGGTCGCCGCAGTTCAGCTGGCCCGCATGTCATGCACACAAAGGCAGAAGAGCGGGGGGGCAAGAGGGATGAGGGGCACGAACAATCCTACCATTCTGTCACAGACATGTGGGACCCATAAGCGTGGGTCCCACCTGTCAGCGAAGGAAAGGCAGGGCAAGGCAGTGATAGCCACGTCAGACGATCCATGTCCACGTTGGGGGACGTCGTGCCATGGGTTGGAGCGGTGTTGTGGGAATCGCGTGTGGGTGTGGCAGTGGTAGAAACAAGAAACGTGATGGTCGCCATGGTTCAACTTCCATGGACAAGCTCTCATGTCTGTTGACACATGTATATCAAAACTAGAGTGTTTATATTTCAAGCACGTGAACAAGTATTATTGTACTAGTTTGGATCCATTGCAACGCACGGGGCAGCACATTGGTAGTAGTACTGTCCATCTCTATCTCTAGAGGCCTTCCCTCGTTCATCCTTTTCTCTCACAAGATAAACTACTCATACAAATGCATCTTGATGTTTCGTGGAACGCACGAGGATGTTTCCTTGGGGGTCTCTCTAGCGCGGCGTGACCGTAGTTGCAAGTTGACGCCCCTTGAGATGCCAACGTTGAGGGGCACTCGGATTTCCTCCGATGAGCAGGTAAGATGAGTTTGATCACATAGTAAATGCATTCTAAAGACTACTTCCGTGTCCATTTCCTAATTCTCCCCCTGCCCACTGTTTCACAGGCTAGGCTCGGTGCGAGTGGAGATTGGCTTGCATATGTACGGGAGGGTACCAACATCAATTTGCACAACATTTACAACGGTGACAGCGTTCCCGTAGAACCTTTGTCCAACATTGGGATCAGTCATGCAAAGGGCCACTGCATGAATTGGTACGATGGAACCACGGTGAGATTGAATAAGATAGCACGAACCTTGCACATGGCGGTCAAAGGCGGACCATGTTGTCTGCGGCCGGTTTGTTGCCGTACGACTAGGAAGATGCTGTGCTCCTTTCTAACTGCATCTTCGCGGTGACAAACCAGGGGACTTATTTTGTATGGGACACATCCTACGATATACTCCCTCTCTCCCAGTTTATTTGTTTTGAATCTTTTCGTTTTATAAGTTTCAAATTCAAATTTAGAGCTCCCCATCACATGTTGAGATTACAATGTCCATTAAATCGTTGCGTGCATGTATAGTGAACAAACAAATCTCGAGTTTGGCATGAGTTCATGCTGCGGGAGCACCACAAGCCCTCACGCAGTAGTTACATTTCCCTCTCAGGGCCATCGGGACTGAGCTTCAGCGCCTTACTACACCTACCTTTGAGTCAATAACATGTGGACCCGATAGGTGACTGGTCCACATGTAATGCTCCCGAATTAAGAGGGGCAGTGGGGCCAAGAGGGGTGAGTCGCAGGTCAAGGGACATGTGGTTTCATGAGTTCGAGCGGCGTCGTGGGAATCGTGGGTGGCTGTGGTAGAAACTTGATGCTCGCCGCATTTTAGGTGGCCCACATGTCATGCACACAAAGGCAGAGGGGCGGTGCGGCTAAGAGGGGTGAGGCACGCGTCGGGGGGCGTGGTGCCGTGGGTTGGAGAGGCGTCGTGGGAATCGTGAGATGAAACGTGATGGTCGTCGTAGTTGAACTTCGATGGACAAGCTGTCATGTCTATGGACACATGCACTGCATACTGATCACTGGAAGGAGTAGCAGAGAAAGCTATATATGCGTATAAATAGTTCCTTATAGTCAAGCGGACCCACGCTACTACTCTGTTCCAAAGACATGCACACCATCGAAATAGTCCATCTATATCAATATACACCGAGAGGGAATAAATTTTTTTACAAGAGAGGAAATAGTTCATCCATCCATAATGCCCTCCTGCTGGTGCAGCGTTTTCTTCTTCTTCTTCTTCTTCTTGTTCTCATTCTCTGTGGGAGACGGCTTCGCAACAAGCTCTTTGGACCTTGCATCTATCTCGAAACTCACACGGGCATCGAGGGCAGCATATTTTATCCGCTCATACGTCAAGGGATAATTCTCCCATCCAGGCGACCTTAATGCCACTGTCTTGTCACCCTTCTGAAGATTTGTATCGATCACAAAATTTTCTATGTCGAATAGGGATGGTCTCTGTTTAGCACAATCTTCTACAGGAATTTTGATTCTGGTTTATAGGTCAGTGATGCTTTTCAAATCAAGGTTGTACGGCTCCAGCTTCTGTTTGTCCCCTTCGATGGCTGCTCCACAGAAGTATACGTCCTCCTGAGACAAGAAATCGTGAAGCTCACCTGGTATGGAGGGCGAGTGTATGATGTGGTACACCAAAACATCATCTTCGAGGCACAGCTGAAGGATGGCGGCGCGCTGGATCTTCCCAGGGGCACGCTCCGTGTACTCTGCGTCGAGACCGATGACCCTCGTCTCTACCTTTTTGAGGGAGTTGGATACATTGTTGATCCACTGCCGAACAACCCTTGGGTTGACGGTGACGGTGGCATCTATGCGCATCGAGCCTTCGACGAGGACATGTTGGACGCTAAAAATCTGCATCTCGATCTCTTTTGCCATTTGGAACCGCTGGAACAGAGGGCTATGGTTTGGAGAATTATGATTAGATGGCTAGTCTAACTGAAGTAGGAGATGATTATTTAAAGAGGTTTAAACAATGTGAACGCAGTGGGGTTTGGATGCAAATGAAGACGAAGGGGAGGTGAAGGAGCCGAGGCGAATCGGTTCCCGATGGAGAAGTAAATGGGAGAAGTGGTGTGCAAGCAGTTGATTAGACAGCTAGGTAGACTAAACGAAAAGGCTATGTGGGTAGACTGAGGAGTCGCACCTGTTCGTGTATGTGCCCATCCTTCCTAATAGGTGGGACCTATGCAAATAGATAAAAAAATGTGTCGTAACTTTTTTTTGAGCGCTTTGAGTGGGAGACACAACATTCTATGGTTAAGGAATACTCCCTCCGTTTAGGTGAGTATAAGTCACCTTATGAAAATCAGGTTTTCCCAAAACCTTTAGGCGTGGAGCATTAACTTCCTACTCGATCCCCTCCCAGCCTCGTTAGCCAGCATTCTCTTTTTCTGCTGCCGCATTCTACCTTTCCATTTTTCCTCTTCTCAAGTGTGAAACGATCTGCATGCCGTCCTTGATGCACCAGAACGACCACTGCATGCATCGCGGCAGGGCGTTGATTGGGCATGCACGGGAATTTGGTTCTGCTCGCAATATGGATGATACCTGAACGATGAAGTGAACAGGCATGCTAGCATGGGAGACCTATTTCCGCTATACAATACTAGAGTACTCATGTTCCTACTAGTAGTAGTATTAGTAGTACAACTGTGGTACACTTGATAGTCAAAATACTATTCATCCGGTCCTCACAGTGAAGTGACAACACCCTGCGCCTGACACTAGTCCAGGCGAGGCGGCGTGTTCGGGTTACCAAAGTCAGCCTCACCCTGTGCACTGTGCAGTCTGTCACCGCCGCTGTACAACACATTGGCGCCTTGCCTCGTCTCCCTCTCCGCTCCCATAGCAGCACTCCATCTCCATCTCCTTCTCCGTCTCCGTCTCCGTCTCCATCTCACTGTGCCCCCGTGTACCGTTGCGTCACTCGCCTCCCCTAGTACCACTATTCCCTCGCTAGCCACTCCAGCACTGACATCCTTCCACCCCGTAAATCAAGCCCCCTTCCAAACTCCACCATGGCTGAACGAGAACCGCGCGGCATCAATATGAGCCGCGATTGGAGCAATCTCCCCAGTGACATCCTCGACCTCTATTGTTCGTGTATGGATATGTTGACCGCCCTGTGGCTGGCTGCATGCTCGAGGGACATGCACACGGCCATCATCGAAGCGAGGCCTAAGCTTTTCAAGACACCCTGCTTGCTGCTATCTAGTCTTGCGAGATTGGCGCACCATGATATAGAGGCGTGCATGATTCCCCTCGACTTCTATCCGATCTCCATTAGCTGAAACTTCTTTGCAGGTATGTAGTGTGTCATTGTACATCATTTCCCTCGACATCGATCCGATCACCATCGCCCGAAACTTCTTGGCAGGTATGTACTGGGTCGGCATGAACTCCCACTGGATGGCTGCCTTCAGAGAAGACGGTAAAAAGTTGGTGCTCGTGAACTTCCAGACCTCCCATGAGATTATCCTTCCTCCATTGGATTATATAGAGTATTACCATCACGTTCCAAGTCATCTAGATTACTACGTCAGTTGGACGGACCTTGTTTTGCAGAAGATTGTAATCTGCCAAGTGCCCACACGACATGCGAATTACGCAAACTTCAAGCTAATTAACTTGTTCGACCGCGGACTCGCCTATCTTTACGCCGGTGCCTTTTTTAGCTGGAGACGACTCGGCTCGCAGTGGATCATCGTCAAAGCTGATACACACTTCCGTGATGCTATTGAACACAATGGCATCATCTACGCGGTCGACAAAGCAGATGGCACCACGTATTGCTGGGACGGCGCGTGTAAGTTGTTTCCGTCTAATGTTAATGATGACGCCATGACACTGTTTGAACTTTTTGTGATGATTGGCATATCCCTGTTTGAGCAGAATTTGAGTAGAACTATGGCAATATATTAGAGACGTCGTAAATCAGCTATATTTGGAATGAGTTAATTCATGCGATCGTGACCATGTCATTACAGCCAATTTGTACCCTGAATAATCAAACGGTTAGGAATATATGGATATTATCCTTATTTTACAGTAATCTATATACTACTACTAAATATGATTGTGTATCAATGGACATGTTAGTTTCCTCATTTTCATGATGTAGAAACATGCACCACACTGTTGGTTTCATCTAACCATACATTAGGGAAGTAAATGTGCATATGGAGAACTCTATATTTGGAAGTAGTGATATCCTGCAATGCTTACCATGTGTACATACCTATATTCGCCCTTCAGCAATCAATGGCTAGAATAATATCCTCACAAAAATTTTGCCCACAGAACATGAGTATATAACAATGCATGGTCTGTTAGTTACCTTGAAGAATTTGTTTGTGAGGACAGAACATGATTACATGACATGCATGACATGGTAGCTTCTTGTGAAGAATCGATTGCGAGATAACATGAGTATAACCATGCATGGCACTTCTACATTTTCGAACCCAGTATACATTTCCCTGTATTTTCCTCCCAGTTCCAACAGGGACATACCAATGATGTTTCTTGCATTATCGTACTGATACTCTAAAAAATGATGATCTTACATTAACAATGTCTGTCCTTTTTGATATGATGCAGTGTCCCTACAGTTACTGCCCTTTGTAATCACACCACCTTTGCCAAAAACAGGGAACCACAACTGGTTCCTCGCTTGATCAGACGACGACAAAAGACTGATGATCATTCGGACACATGAGCCGGAAAATTATATTGCAAAAACCCCACTGTATACAAGCACCGTGTAATATGTGAGTATCCAGACAGTGGCTGTTACATCTATGAGCAAGATACCAGCTTGTTGGGGCCTTTAGGATTTTTTAGTTGGAGGCGGGTAAACAGCCTTGGTTCACACTCTCTATTTCTTGGACTCAATTATCCGATTAACCAGGAGATCACCGTTGGCAAGGACCTTGATGGTAGAGAGGCTCTGTTTGCTATGGAAAACTGTGTCTACATGGTGAGACCTAGGAGTTCAGGAGAAAACTCCCCTGATTGTCAATGATACAGTCTGCAGCCAAAAGAAGGTGAGAATGACAAAGGCATCCAGATTAACTTTGATCCTTGGATGTCTCAATTACGACAGGCAGTGATGTGGTTCAAGCCTTCAGGTTGATAGGTAATTGGGTTGTTGCATCGAAAGGGTGGAGTACTGGTGTCTCCGGATCACTGGTCGCTGAAGCGGGGCTGCAAATTATGTTGGTGTTGGATCATATCTTCGAATGACTTTGTTGTCTTTGCTTCTGGTTCTGGATGGGTCGTTGTTTCTTTTGTTATGCATATTCCTTGTCATTTGGTCATCCTTGTCTATGTCACTCTTTCTATGTAATAGTTGCTTCTGTTTAGAATGTCATTCTCGTCTGGATCACGAGAGTCTGAGTGCTGTAGATGGGTGCGTTTTGGTGGTGTAGCAAGACTTCTTATGAACTATCATGTCTTGCTATTTATGTCAGTAGTAGTTACTGGTCAGTGTTTGAATGTTGTATATATCGTTGTTTCGAACTATTTATTGTCTCGAACTACTGGTGGACTAAATGAGGGCATCACCATTCTCCAGTGTTCAGAGTATATCTACTTTTTTTCAAGTTATATAATTTGAGCTCACTGTCTTTTCGATGATGTACACTTGTTTGGGCCAGTGAGGTGTCATTGAATATGGGCCGAGTAGTAACGCAATGCCAAACAGGTCAATTATGACTCTTGGGCCGGGATCTCAAAAGATCCTGAAAAAAAAGGCCGGGCTCTCCAAAAAAGAAAGAATAAGGACTCTTAGGCCGACATGTGGGCGCCACTGGTGTTTTTGTGCGCTTGCACGCCGAGAGCATATTGGCGCGTGCTCGAAATTCATGCTACCTTTTCATCCCCAGTCTCCCGCCCCTCCCCCACCTCTGGAATCTCGATTCCTACTCCAGTTCCCCCAAATCCCCCTCATGTACTCCCTGTACTGAAGCGCACTATCATGTCGCCGGTCAATGCGGATCTCCGAGCCGGAGATCCTGAGGTCCATCCTGCCTTCGGTCACTGCGTGTTATCGCTCAATAGTGGCATGGCGGCGCAAGACGACCAGTTTGTCGGCAAAGTGCTGATGGTAACCATCAACGGTGACCAGCCTCCCATCTCGCCGGACGACCTTGTCAAAGCTCTTGGCATTGCGCACGGCATCCAAATAAGTGACTTTCTCGTCGAAGTCTGTCCGCCACCGGCCGATTTCTTCATCAGGTTCCGGACAACTTTTGACTGCAGTCGTGTCTTCGAATCTTCCCGGCATTGGTTCTGCGATGGCGTACTGGTGAGCTTTGATCAGTGGCACCCAAGATGGGGCTCGGTGCCCTCTGAGCTTGAGTTTCTAACAAAGCTTACCTTCCACGGCATGCCTCTACGTGCTTGGAACAGCGAGTCCATGAATGAGCTTATAAACGACCTTGGAGGTGAGCTCGTAAGTATGTTCGTTTCTCCAGACAGCTGGGCTCTGACGGTTATGGCATGGATGAAGAAGCCGTCCACCATACCGAAGGTGATTGGTGCTGAGATACCGGTGCAGGAACCGGGGTTGTACTATTCGTCGCCACCAAGGCCGCCACGGACCACGTTAGGGATGTACCTATATCGAGTGTTCGTGCATGTTGAAGAAGTGGTCAATCCATCAATCGAAGTCCTGCCGCCGCCGCTGGTGCCAGGGTCCGTCAACGACGTCCATTATAGGTGTCAACGTCAGACTTTCCCCGTGTTGCTCGGAACGATGGATGGCACAGGGCCTACTCCATCGCGCGGCGGAGGCCACTGCTTCTTTGGGAGAAGAGGCAGGGTTGGCTGCCTGGATGTGCTCTAATTTGAGGTAACAACTGAATCTTGTCAGATAGTACTAGTTAAATCCGAGCTATGGGTCTGAAGCACTGATATGCCAGTACATTTGATTGTGACCTGTTCTAATTTTGTACCTGAACTTTTTTTAGAAAGGGTTGTACGTCAACTTAATGTGCTAGCAGAACTTATTGTGTTGTCTGTCTGTTTTCTTTGCACAACATTCAAGATATTTCCCCGTAATTTATAAAGACGATGAACCATTATGTACGACTTTGTTGGTTTCAACATAGCCCTTCCCGTAGCGATCCACTGCTTCCATCCTGATTGTGCCGCCTGCGTGAAATTTTTATATGCAAGTTCAGTGTGCTATGATGTTCTATATGATTGTGTCAACTATATAGGTTTTTACTGAGCATTAGCAATGCATATGGTTGAAAGATGTATTTACAAGCATCGACCGATGGGTCTCTCTCTCTCTCTCACACACACACACACACGCGCGCGCGCGCACACGCACAAGTGGGACTCGTTGAATTATTTATTTGCTCGTGACAGCTTTTAATTAGGTTCCATTGTAATCTAACTTTTTTGTGAAGTTATTAATTGAGCTCAGTGACTTCAAAAAGTTGTACAGAAGCCTTGTTTGGGCCTTTCCGGCGTCGCTGAATCTGGGCTGAGTAACCATGTTAGGTTGTACTGTACTACACAGGCCTTTTTTTAACATCACCAATGCAACTGGGCCGACAGTTGTACACAATATCCGGGTCAACTTGTTATCCGCCCTGCTGGGCTGTAAAGTTTCCTAGGAGGTATGCATTAGGATTAACAAGAAAATGGACTCTAGGAAATAATAAATGGGATGTAATTATAATAACTGGGCAATTACTATGCACCAAACACGTAATTAGTTTGAAAAATATATTATTTTTGGAATTTGGAAATTTTAATTTCATTACTCGTTGCGCGCGCAATATTTCATTGGATTTTAACATAATACAACTTTATTTTGAAATTATATTTAACATGACTAGAAATTTTGGATCCCATCAAAATGTGGGAATTTTTTTTGAATCCTGTTTTGAGCGGTTGTTTGAAATTATTAATCGTTGTCCTAGCTAGAAGTTGGGCTGTACTTTTAACAAACTGTAAATGGGCTATAGTAAATTCCATTAGAATTAAAAAATGGGCTGTACATTCGTACAAATCACAAATGGGCTATATGTTCTCTGCCAAATCCGAGCTGTGGGCCAACTAAGTTGACGCGTACCAAGGGCTTTGTCAACTTAGTCAATATAAACAATTCTAGCTGCAGTGATCGTACGATGTCCATCCAACGGCCGTAGTGCTTCTTCAACCTCTGGTCTTCTTGATCCAGCCGCCCAAAGCAGCGCGGGTCGTGTCGCGTGCTCCTGCCTCCCATGGCCGGCTGTGATGCTGCGGAGGCCTCACCGCCCCATACTACTCCCACCGCTGGCCAGGCCATCCCTCTACTCACCCACGCCCCCTGTTATTCTGTGGCGACGGCAGCCTCACACCGCAGCCAAACTACTGAACCCTCGTACTCCTCTCTGCACGGGCTTCCACTCCTGGGTCTTCCCCGGCTCCACGTCGTCCCCTTCCTAGGCCTCGCCGTCATCCAGACCACTGCCCTGGTGCTCTCAGCGCGGCGTGGTCAACCTGGTCAGCGACCGACTTCCATCGGAAGAGTACTATACGTGGAGAGGCTGACAGCTGGGTCCAGGCGGCCGCAAGGAAGTGCCTCTTTATTGCGTGAAAAATAATTATTCCTCCACCTGACAGCAGGGACCCACCAGGCGGGTCACCTTATTTCGCAAAAAAAATGTTTCCCCCCTGACTGCTGGGACCCACCAGAAGTGCCTCCTTATTACGCACAAAAAAATGAATACTCCCCCTGCTAGCTGGGACCCACCATGGTGGGAGGCTGACTTGTGGGCCTACTAAGTTGACTGGGACAGGGGCCTTTTTCAACTTTAGTCAATATGAACGATTCTAGCTCCAGTGACCGTACGATGTCCATCCAACGGCCGTAGTGCTTCTTCAACCTCTGGTCTTCTTGCTCCAGCCGCCCAAAGCAGCGCCGGTCGTGCCGCATGCTCCTGCCTCCCGTGGCCGGCTGTGCTGCCGCGGAGGCCTCGCCGCCCCTACTATTCCCACCGCTGGCCAGGCCCTGCGGCGATGCTCAAGGTGGAGTCGCCGTTCAGGTGGAGGCGGAGGCGGTTGCCGGAGTGCAGGGGTTTGCCGGCGATGAGTAAGCCAGAGGAAGGGCCTCGGGAGGAGCCTGGTTAGCTCGTTCCGAGCTGCAATAGGAGCGGGAGAAAGAGGGGAATGGGTTAGTGAGGTCTGGTGGTTCCAGATCGAGCAATAGCGGGGGCGGAGAGGGGCTGTACCGCGAGATGAATGGTCGACCGAGGCGGCGGAGCTCCGGTCAATCCCGAGCATAGAAGCTCTCTGAGGTTGATTGGGTGGTGCGGGCGCGTGCTTGGGGGTGTGAGAAGGAGGTGGATGCCAAGAGAGAGACCTGGGGCGAGCTTTTATAGCCGGGCACCGGTCCACCGTGGACTCGTGCGCCGGCGAGGTCACAGGCGAGACTAGAGGCCGTGAGGGCACACGAGAGTGAGTCTGGGTCATTCGTGGATGAGGTCTACGACCAGGTGAATGAAGAGAGTGAGCGGGGGAGGGCCAGAGGCTGCG
This sequence comes from Triticum aestivum, assembly GCF_018294505.1. Taxonomy (NCBI): domain Eukaryota; kingdom Viridiplantae; phylum Streptophyta; class Magnoliopsida; order Poales; family Poaceae; genus Triticum; species Triticum aestivum. Next base: position 330,566,110 of record NC_057804.1, on the reverse strand, counting down.
CACATGTGAGTTTGCTCATTGGAGCTCTCGGGCGGCCGGCACGCGTGCGAGCTGGGGCGAGAGGAGGGAGAAGGAGGAGGGGGACAGAGGCGTGGCGTGCTGCGGACGTCGAGGAGCATCGGCTGGCGTGAGGGGAAGAGCCGAGGTGGCCGAAGGCGGTTGGAAGGGGGCAGCTACAGTGCGGGAGCGCACTGTAGCACGCTCCGGAGCACCCAAATGGCCGGCATGGCCATTTTCTATGCAATGTGGTCACGGCCAAAGGTGTCTGGTAGCTCTAGGGGGAGTAAAGAAGTGGGAGATGGCCTTGGATGCCCTGGGTGACCAGTAGGAGAAGAGAGAGGTAGAAGAAGAGGGAGAGAGAGGGGCTGTCCAGGGAGTTAAATGGGGGTTTTTACCCCTCAATCATTGAGCTTTGGAAGAGGGGGAGCTACTGGAGGTTGCTGGTGATCAGGTTCAGCCGTGGTAAAAATGTGGAGTCAAGGAGATTAGTGTAGGGGGTGAAACCACTGACTTTTTGCAATGACCAGAAGGTGTTTGATGCAAATTTGGGTAAGCAAATGAACTCCATTTGGCATGAGACTCCACAGGGTGAAATGGCACATATAATTAGGGCCTTCCACCAACTTGGAGCTTATTTGGGCAAAGTTGCCAATGCAACTTTTCTAAACCATAGAAATTTGCAGAAATGAACTTGTGTAGATCTAGTTCAGAAAATCACTTCTCCTTGATGCACCACTTGGTGTAGTGGCCTCATTTGGTCATGTGAACCTGCTCACCAAAGTTGGGGTCAAGGAGAGAAAGTTGGTAGTACAAAGTTGTTCTAATTTGATTCTGGTCAGAGAGGGTTTTGGGGCATTTTGGTGAACCAAAATGACTTTGATTGACATGCGTCTTTGCAAGGTGATCACAATGTGCATTTGTGACTTGCTAGATTTTCCTTGGATTTTTAAGAAAATATTTCCTGTAGAAATATTTCAAATCCTTGAAATGGGCACAAATGGTTTTGGGAGGTTTTGTCCAATATTTTTAACATGACTATGTGTTGAAACTCTTATATATGGACAATATATGTCCTATGAGTTTCCCTAAATTTTGTCAAAATATTTTTGAAGCATTAAAATAATTTTAACCTATTAAAGACCATTTCTGGCCTAAAGAAAAAGCTTTTAAATAAAATAGGAAAATAACTTCTAAAATTATATTTTTGTGGTTTATGGGAATCCTATATCTAATAGGTTTCAGATATACTATTTTAAAAAAACTTTTATACCCCAAATCAAGTACTTGAAGTGCAAACCTCAATTCAGGGGTTTTTGGAAAACTAATTTTTGAAAATACTATTTGGCCAAATTATTTTTGTAAGAAAATACTATATTGCACTATACACATGGCATGATCATTGGGCAGAAGTTTGGGGCAAAGAGATGAAGTACAAAAGGTGGAGTAGTTGACTTTAAAGAGCACTTGAAAAACACATAGAGAAAACCAACTCCAAATAAAAGCCAAATAATGCAAAAGTTTTTGTCAAACCACACTTTATCATGATTTATTAGCTTAAGTGTTGTGGCATGAAATTCAGGGTGTGACAGACCTACCCCCCTTACAAGAATCTCGTCCCCGAGATTCCCAAACTAGCCGTGGAAAGGAATACGAAAACTGGATCTGGGGCGTAGTCTTTACGTCCTCATACCGCTTGTGCTTCCGAGTGGTGCTCCGTTGAATGTTGAAGTACTTGATGGTGTGGCTTCGTGTATGACATCCTGCTTGATCCAGATTACAATTGAGGTCTCTCGCGTAAGTCATATTGGGCTGGAGGTCGATGGCTCGGTGATCGATGTCCTTGTAGAGGTCGGGCTAGTTAGGGAGTTTGAAGCATTTTCTGTGTGGTGTTGTGTGGAAAAAATGTCTTGCATAGTGGGTGACTCCGGTGGTAACTCTAGCTGGTAACTATCTTCTCTTTGTCTCGTAGTGATCTTAGAGGGGGTTGTTAAATCTTGGAGTGATCTCGAAGGGGGCCGATGAATCTTGGTGTGGGTCTCCTTGTCATGGAAATGCTTGGTTCCTTAGAGAGGAGTGGCTTGCAGATACACCTGGTCTTCGACGCGGAGGTTTACTTCTTGACGGCGGTGGTTGGTATAGTTCTTCCTCCTAGACATGACAATCTTCAGATGTTCCTTGACTAGCTGAACGGCTCTTTTTCCGTCTTCGGGCGGACAAGTAGGTCACCAAATGATGATGAAAACTACTCCATGAAGACTTTGTTCATGGGGTACATAAAGTAGGCTGGGGAATTAGTGGTGGTCTTTGTTGAGTGTGGGCCAAGGTGTTCTAGATCTAGTGTCAAGGCCCTAAGGTCCTGTTCCGACCATGTTGTAGCTTGGTAGGGCTTAAGGGTTTCAAGGATTCTAGTGTGCGAGTGAACATTTATCACCTTATCTTTAAGCACGGTTTCTGAGATGCCTATAGCTCTATCTAGTACTCCAAATGAATAACCCTATATACTAAAAGCATCCTCTCGTATAGACCAACTTCAATCATTACTCATGCTATTTATATCCTCATGGCTCCTGAGAAGAGGCCTAACAAAATCTTACATGTGAACTATCCCCAAACTCATATGTATGGCTATCTCTATGCAAAAATCCATAAGTAGAGCATACCAGCTTCCAAGCATGAATTAAACATGACAATCCAGGTGCTCATCTTATTCTTCCTAGGTTCAAGATAGTGCATCTCTATCCCAAGGAAACACGTCGTATGCCACTCCAATATCCTGTTTCCTTCCTATGAATCAACCCCAACATTACATTAACTTCCATCAACAACTACCTAATCCATTAATTCTACAAATCAAGTGTCTATGGTGTCTCACAAGAATCTTCTAATGTCCTATAATCCCCAAATACTTGAAAAAGAGCTATTTTTACTATAGTCAGTCCACCAATTCCCATCTCCGAGGTCAAGTAACTTCCAACCTCAAGCTTATATAGATCCCTAAATCAACCCCGACAATTAATCCAATCTCTTAGTTTATTATCCATCGAGAAACATGGTATCATAATTGGGATCATTAGTATAAATCCAATTTAATCCGAACCATGTAGACTTACTCAGCATCTAGACTCCATTAGGATCACCTATTTAATCCAATATCATGGTCAGCTATCTTCTATCAATATCTCCTGGCTAAGTCAAATCATTATACCTTCAAGAATTTCATCGTGCAATCATAATTTTCCTACAAAATCCAATTGACTCCACGGGTAATGAATGATATGCTACTCTACTAACATGATCCCACCAAGTTCATCAACTAACATGAAAACCTCATAATCCACCAAGAAGTCTCGGATAATTCCTCAAGGTCTCTGATATAAACTCATCAAGCCATTTGTCCTATTTCAATATCCTCGAATAGGTCTATCCTATGGCATCGTCAGTTCTGGTACTACCTTAGGATGATAATGTGCTCGTTCACTATGTCCACTAGTTCCATAATGAACCAGTGCAAGGTTACCGAGGCTTAGTTGGTTCACTTGCAGTTTTGTGGGTTAAGCACTTGGTTAGGGATTCGAGCTGGGTTATCTCATGAAGTCTCAAAGGGTCTAGGGATGGGTTTCTAATCTTGAGAGGTAAACATAACTCTACTGGGCTGCTCTTGGTCGAGGAGGCTGCAGCAAAAATCTCCAGTGCTAGTTGGTCACCGAAGTAGAATCCTTGGTGTACCTTGTCTTGCCGGTCTTCAGTTGAGGAGAGAGGGATGAGAGGGAAAAGAATCATAGATGGGGGAAATGCTTAAAGAGGGTTCTATAGTGCAGGTGCAAACAAACAGGTGCCAAAAAGGCCACACACAATTTCATTAAGATAAGATAGGTGATATAGTCGCATACATGATGCCTAAGGCAAAAGTGCAACTTATATCAAAACACAAATAGATAAGAACAAGCAACACTCAACATGGTTTCATTTGAACCATCATATGGACTCGACTGCACATAGGGGTTACACGATTCATCCTACCCTAGGGGTCCTCAGATTCAGTAGTCGTGCTTGCTTCATCACTTTGAGAGAAAGGCGTTCGGTCTTCAGCTTCTAGGTTCTCCTGGGTGCCAATGGACATGCGATAGTCGGCTGCTTGTTGGGACACATCCTATTAATATGCCCGAGTTCACCACACCCATGACATGTGACGGAAGCAAAAGGGTTGCTATTCAGTCTTGGGTATTGTCGTCGGGGGCCTGACGATGATCCTCTATGAGGTGGATATGGAAATACATTCCTATGCCTTTTGCGTGGGGTTTGGTTGCGAGCTTTCTGAAGTTCCTTGATTTTCTGCTCCTGATTAGAAATGTGGGCTTCTAGGGCAGAGATTTGCTATTCTTGCTCAACCACCTTCTTCTTCTCGAGGCAGTGGAGGTGCAGAAGTGAAGGGAGATCTTGGCAAGCCTTGAGAAATGCTTCGGTAAGGTGGCATAGAAGGTAGTCTCCTACGTTGACGAAACGGATCTGGTACTTGAGGGTTGCATCCTCGTCTTCTGGGGAAATCATCACTTGAGTCGGAGCTCCAACTCCGCTCTTGCCAGGCAGGTAGTGGGTGGCATGTTCTTCTTTCATTTCTGGAAGGAGGTCTCGAAGACGGAGGAGTGCTTCGTATGCCACTTGCTGAATGGCTAGGTCTCTTGTTGGCATCGGTGGTCCAACGAAGAACCACCCCTGAGGTGAGGTCTTCGCAGGCACAAAAACCTTGGCATAGAACTCCTTCTTGAACACGTCATTTTCCAGTTCATGCAGGGTGTATATGGGCAGCAAGGGATAGTGGCATTGTTGGAGGCAATCTCTTAGGAGTGATGGAAATCATGTCGTAAGGAGTCTCAAGGGAGCGACGGCCATCTACAAAGGTTGAATGGGAGAGGTCAATAAGGGAAATATATTTTGGGTTGGGTAAGCTTTAGAAAAGAAGAGAAGTTTAGATGGTCTCAAGCTAACTAACGTCCATGCTAACTAAGGCTTCCTACAGTCAGGATGGCTCTGATACCAGCTCTGTGGGCACCCCGACTCATAAATCGTGATCACCGAATGCACGTGTACAGTGATCCCAGAGATCAATGCTCACTGAACACACAGAAGCTGAATAACAAGAGTCTTACATCCATACATACTGTCTTACACAAATTATGACCGTTATGGTCAAGTCTTACATAGATAAAGCCACAAGGGCTGAATACCAAATAAACTTAAGCAGCGGAAATTTTTGTTGATAAGTAGAACCCATGCCATCTGCCTTAACCCTACAGCCATCCTGACTGGGAAACGTCCTAGTTCATGTTCGTCTCCAAAGAACTCTTCTTCGAACTCCTGTTCTTCCATGCCTGGCCAATTAAATAACCAGTGGCAAGCCAATGAGTATTTTGAATGTACTCGCAAGCAACCCATGTTTTGGTCCAAGATGTAACAATGCATGATATAGGTAAATTTTGCAGCAAGCTAGTTTTGAGTGCAATGACATGTTCAACAACTTGTAAGACATGCATCAGGAGAATTCAAGTAACCATGAGGACATGTTACAGATATCAACATAAATAGAGTGGGCATCAACCCAACTCAATCATGTCAAGTCCTTTAACTTGACCCAAGTAGTTCTCCCCACTTACCCAAACACACACACTGGTGTGTAAACATGTGGACGTAGCCCAAGAGCGGTTACCCAATTGTCCTTGACCATGGACACGGCTATTCGAATAGTTTTACACTCTGCAGAGGTTGCACACTTTACCCACAAGATCCGGGGAACTTCCGTATCATCCACGACCCGCGATACCTCAAGTACCTGGGGTAAGCACCCGATCACTATCTTTCCCTAGACGACACTAACAAGGAGTCCACTCGTTGTTCCGTATCCTCACGATGTACATCATACGAGACTCACTCGGGATCGTAACATCCGAGAGGGGACACAATGGTGTATCCGGTGCCCTGTGAAAACAGTCATGGCCGCCCTATCTGGCACAACCCTGTCCCGAGAGAGAGCACCAACTCTCCCCCGTCACTAGTAATGCAGGCTCCAAGCTAGTATCGGCCTAGGTATTCAATAATGCCCTTTCCCATACAAGGGTAGAGTGGTTGCGCATGTAAGGTTGGAATAACGGTCGCAATTTAAACCAATCCATTTTGAAAACAACACACACTTGCCTCGGTGAACCACTTCGTCATCAAGTGGCTACCCAACTCATCATCTCCCCCGGGCATAAGTGGCACCCGATGGGGTTTTCGAAAAGTCTTTTGGAAATACTTTGTCTCCATCACCATGCATATTCCCGTCCCTTTTTGCGTAGCACTACTTTAGCATCCTATCTACTCCCGCCGGCATAACCCTCATAGGAAGGCAGGGTCATGCATAATGCAATTATCAACGAGGAAGTATGGTGGCAAACCATCAAAGTGGTTACCACCTCATCATGATTCCATTGCAACAACAATATGGTGCTATACGACATGCATAAAAAGGGTTTCATAGACATGGTCAAAGGGCTGCTTTCCTGGCTCAACAAAGTCTTCTGGGTCTTCAAAGTCGTCTGGTCCAACTCCTTCGTTAGCAACGCAATCTATCATCGCAAAATAATAACGAGAAAAATAAGGCAATAATAAAACAGAAAAAACAAAGTGCTCGGAAAAATGTCAACTCATTTTTGTTAAATACTAGGGGGAAATCTAAGAAGGGGAAAATTCCTAGTTTTGGATTTGGAGTTAAGGAATAGTGGAAATGGATTTTCAAAGAAGGATTTAAATGCTCAAATTTGAATTTAAATTTGAACAGTACAGAAAAGTTTGATGGATATTTATGAAAGTTGCACCATTAAATGGGTGGGATTTTTATAAGAATTTAGGAGTTGGAAACATTTAACTTGGATAAATATTTAAATCTGTGGAATTTTTGGAAACTTAACAGAAAAAGAAAAAGAAAAGTGGCACTATGCCACTGGGCCAGAAGGACCACAATGCAGCAGGCCCAGATGGGTTTCAGCCCACGCGAGGCTGCCACGTCGAAGGCGTAAAGGAAAAATACGCCTTCAGCCGACGCAGTGAACCGGTACGCGCACGCGTGCGTTTTAAACCTGACGGGTGGGGCCCACCCGTCAGTATGAGAGGCTGACTGATGGGCCCCACGACCGTCGTCTTCATCCTCGGGCCAGAGAGGGAGGCGAGCTCACCGGCGTTGCTGTGGTCGACGGCGAGTCGATCCGAGGGCACCGGCGTGCTCAGGGTGGAGTCGCCGTTCGGGTGGAGGTGGGCGCGGTCGTCGGAGTGCAAGGGTTCGCCGGCGATGATGAAGCCGGCGGAAGGGCCTCGGGAGGCGCCTGGTTAGCTCATTACGAGCTGCAATAGGAGCGGGAGAAAGAGGGGAATGGGTCAGTGAGGTCTGGTGGTTCCAGATCGAGCAAGAGTGGGGGCGGAGAGGGGCTCTACCGCGAGATCAATGGTCGACCGAGGCAGCGGAGCTCCGGTCGATCCCGAGCATAGAAGCTCTCCGAGGTTGATTGGGTGGTGCGGGCGCGTGCTTGGGGGTGTGAGAAGGAGGTGGATTCTAAGAGAGAGACCTGGGGCGAGCTTTTATAGCCGGGCACTAGTCCACCATGGACTCGTGCGCCGGCGAGGTCACAGGCGAGACCAGAGGCCGTGAGGGCACACGAGAGTGAGTCTGAGCTGTTCGTGGATGAGGTCTACGAGCAGGTGAATGAAGAGAGTGAGCGGGGGAGGGCCAGAGGTTGCGCGTGTGTGTGTTTGCTCATTGGAGCTCTCGGGCGACCGGCGTGCGTGCGAGCTGGGGCGAGAGGAGGGAGAAGGAGGAGGGGGACGGAGGCGTGGCGTGCTGCGGACGTCGAGGAGCATCGGCTGGCGTGAGGGGAAGAGCCGAGGTGGCCGCAAGCGGTTGGAAGGGGGCGGCGACAGTGCGGGAGCGCACTGTAGCGCACTCCAGAGCACCCAAATGGCCAGCATGGCCATTTTCTATGCAATGTGGTCTTGGCCAAAGGTGTCTCGTAGCTCTAGGGGGAGTAAAGAAGTGGGAGATGGCCTTGGATGCCCTGGGTGGCCAGTAGGAGAAGAGAGAGGTAGAAGAAGAGGGAGAGAGAGGTGCTATCCAGGGAGGTAAATGGGGGTTTTTACCCCTCAATCATTGAGCTTGGGAAGAGGGGGAGCTACTGGAGGTTGCTGGTGATCAGGTTCACCTATGGTAAAAATGTGGAGTCAAGGAGATTAGTGTAGGGGGGTGAAACCAGTGACTTTTTGCAATGACCAGAAGGTGTTTGATGCAAATTTGGGTAAGAAAATGAACTATATTTGGCATGAGACTGCACAGGGTGAGATGGCACATATAATTAGGGCCTTCCACCAATTTGGAGCTTATTTGGGCAAAGTTGCCAATGCAACTTTTCTAAACCCTAGAAATTAGCAGAAATGAACTTGTGTAGATCTAGTTGAGAAAATCACTTCTCCTTGATGCACCACTTGGTGTAGTGGCCTCATTTGGTCATGTGAACATGCTCACCAAAGTTGGGGTCAAGTAGAGAAAGTTGGTAGTACAAAGTTGTTCAAATTTGATTCTGGTCAGACAGGGTTTTGGGGCATTTTGGTGAACCAAAATGATCTTGATTGTCATGAGTCTTTGCAAGGTGATCACAATGTGCATTTGTGACTTGCTGGATTTTCCTTGGATTTTTATGAAAATATTTCCTGTAAAAATATTTCAAATCCTTGAAATGGGCAGAAATGGTTTTGGGAGGTTTTGTCCAATATTTTTAACATGACCATGTGTTGAAACTCTTATATATGGACAATATATGTCCTATGAGTTTCCCTAAATTTTGTCAAAATATTTTTGAAGCATTAAAATAATTTTAACCTATTAAAGACCATTTCTGGCCTAAATAAAAAGCTTTTAAATAAAATAGGAAAATAACTTTTAAAATTATATTTTTGTGGTTTATGGGAATCCTATATCTAATAGGTTTCAGCTATACTCTTTTAAATATTTTTCATACCCCAAATCAAGTACTTGCAGTGCAAACCTCAATTCAGGGGTTTTTGGAAAACTAATTTTTGAAAATACTATTTGGCCAAATTATTTTTGTAAGAAAATACTATATTGCACTATACACATGGCATGATCATTGGGCAGAAGTTTGGGGCAAAGAGATGAAGTACAGAAGGTGGAGTAGTTGACTTTGAACAGCACTTGAAAAACACAGAGAGAAAACGAACTCCAAATAAAAGCCAAATAATGCAAAAGTTTTTGTCAAACCACACTTTATCATGATTTATTAGCTTAAGTGTTGTGGCATGAAATTCAGGGTGTGACAGCCGACACGTGTTTCTTCCAGCCAATGATGATTTTACACGTGGAAAATCCCCATTGGCCGGGGCTGTTAACAGGTTATCGGATCCAAAACCCAACCCGATAGCTTAACGGTGTTCCGTTACGGTGGATGCCACGTGTCGGTCACCCTTGATGAAAGAACTTCTGTGACGCGCGATTTATCGTCATGGAAGTGGACACTTCCGTGATGATAATTTTGGTATGGTCATGGAACACTTCTACGACAGCATAGGTATGACTATCTTGATTCTATCATAAAATCGTCATGGATGTACATGCATGACAAAAAAACGTGACCTACTGTGACAAACACGTATCATCATGGAATTGTATTTTTTTTGTAGTGCTGGAACATGTTTCTCAAACTGAAGGCGGTGTATTCATTGGCCTAATAGTTGTATGCTGGGACGGAACGCAGCCTTGCAACTTTATCAGGTGGAAAGAAGCATCCAATGCTGATCAAGACGGCCTTAGAGCAACTCTCAACTGCGTCGGCTCAAGTTGAAGAGATCAAATTATAAGCCGCCCGAGCCGGAGCCATTGATACTCTGGGCCGGGAAAAAGCGTGGCATCAGAGCTTGACCCGGAGGAGATAGCCAACGGATGCCCAGAGTTAAAGGATGATAGGTCCTTCTTTGAAGAACAAGACTTCAACAAATGTGTTAGGGAGATGCGGCCCATGGCATGTAAGCTGATTGAAGAGCTGAACTTAAACCATCACATGACAGCTTATGATGAGAACAACACAAGACCAAGCCGCCCACGCATGAAATGATGGATCTTGTTCCTTAGGCGTAACCACATCTTCGCCCCTGATCTTAACTCTTCAATTGTACTTAATGATGAGGCCACGTAATAAGCATTAACCAGCATCGAATGGACATCGGCTGACCTTTAGATGGTCGAAGAGGAAGAGCCGGTGCGGGATGACCCACAATCTTCAAGGCGTCAGGAAGACAACTCACCCTAACAAGGATGATCCAGGTGGCTCTCAGGGCGGGTTATGGGAGTGCAGCTGCAAAAATTCTTGATCAAAAAAACTTTTTTGGGCTCAACTGAAGCCGTGTAATAGAGTAGTTAAAAACATTGATCCGCCTTGTCATGCCTTCACGCATGTTTTTCTCCACTTTTGATCGAGTAGTTGAACTTCGTGTCATGCTCAATCTGACCATATATATAAGCCTTTGCAAATCACTATGCTCTTCACCTTTGGTTTTGTATACTTTGCAGAAGACTTCATCAACATATATGTTGGCAACTTAAAGTCAGAAGTCAGGGCGGAATACCAAACCCGAAGACTCGTAGTCTCATACAATAGTTCAAAACATGATTAACATGGTTGTAAAGCCAAATCATACCGGCGACTTAAAAACAAAAAGCCTGGGCAGGTGACAACCAAAAGACTGTAGTCTCATAACTACAATTGTTCAAACCAAAACATACTGGCGACTTAAAGTCCAAAAATAGGGAGGGTTACAACCCAAAAATACTCCAACATGAGCAACATAATCCGGAGCCTTACGACCAGGGCAGTCACAATTTGCACAAAAGCAAAAACTTAACATAAAATCATCCCAAGAATCCAAGGAGATACAAAAAATCCAAAAAGAAATTAGGCTAGTTTTCAAACCATGACCAAACAAGTTGGCTCACAGGCCTTGTGTGTCAAGTCCGCACAGCCATTGAGTTTATCCTAGCTCACTATAAGTTGGCTCTCACATGACATAAGTCACCGTTTTAACCTTAACAAGTTCAGAGTCTTAAAAAAGATTGACTGTTAAGAGTCTTGCGGGTCACCTGGTGGAGAAGCAAGTTGCGAAAAGGCAGGTGTAACTCAGAATATGGCAACTCATGTTGGGGAATGTAGCATGCAATTTCAAATATTTTCCTACGATCACGCAAGATCTATCTAGGAGATGCATAACAACGAGAGGGGGAGAGTGTGTCCACATAAACTCGTAGACCGAAAGCGTAAGCGTTAGTTAACGCAGTTGATGTAGTCGAATGTCTTCACGATCCAACCGATCCAAGTACCGAACGTACGACACATCCGTATTCAGCACATGTTCAGCTCGATGATGTCCCTCGAACTCTTGATCCAGTAGAGGGTCGAGGGAGAGTTCCGTTAGCACGACGGTGTGGCGACGGTGTTGATGTTGTGATCCACACAGGGCTTCGCCTAAGCACTATGACACTATGACCAGAGGAGTAAACTGTGGAGGGGGGCACCGCACACGGCTAAGACAATTGATCTTGTGTATTCTAGGGTGCCCCCTTGCCTCCATATATAAAGGAGGAGAGGGAGAGGCCGTCCGGCCCTTGTAGGGCGCGCTAAGAGAGAGGAGTCCTACTAGGACTCCAAGTCCTAGTAGGATTCCCTTTGGTGGAAGGGGGAAGAAGGAAGGGAGAGGGAGAGGGAGAGGGAAAGGGGGGTCGCGCCCCCTCCCCTAGTCCTATCCGGACTCCCCATGGGGGGGCACCACCCCCTTATGGGCTGTCCTCTCTCTCCCATATGGCGCATGATGGCCCATTGCTTCCCCGGGGGGTTCCGGTAACCGCTCCGGCACTCCATTTTTACCGGGTACCTCCCAGAACTCTTCTGGTGTCCAAATAACATTGTACAATGTATCATTCTTTATGTCTCGACCATTTCGAGACTCCTCATCATGTCCGTGATCTCATCTGGGACTCCGAACAAACTTCGGTCATCAAAAACACATAACTCATAATACAAATTGTTAACAAACGTTAAGCGTGCGGATCCTACGAGTCAAGAACTATGTAGACATGATTGAGACACATCTATGATCAATAACCAATAGCGGAACCTGGATGCTCATATTGGCTCCTACATATTCTATGAAGATCTTTATCGGTCAAACCACACAACAACATACGTTGTTCCCTTTGTCATCGGTATGTTACTTGCCCGAGATTCGATCGTCGGTATCATCATACCTAGTTCAATCTCGTTACCTACAAGTCTCTTTACTCGTTCCGTAAGGCTTCATCCCATAACTAACTCATTAGTCACATTGCTTGCAAGGCTTATAGTGATGAGCATTACCGAGAGGTCCCAGAGATACCTCTCCGATACATGGAGTGACAAACCATAATCTTGCTCTATGCCAACCCAACAAAGACCTTCGGAGACACCTATAGAGCATTTTTATAATCATCCAGTTATGTTGTGACGTTTGATAACACACAAGGTGTTCCTCCAGTATTCAGGAGTTGCATAATCTCATAGTCAGAGGAACATTTATAAGTCATGAAGAATGCAGTAGCAATAAAACTGTAATGATCATAATGCTAAGCTAAAGGATGGGTCTTGCCCATCACATCATTCTCTAATGATGTGATCCCGTTCATCAAATGACAACACTTGTCTATGGTCAGGATACATAACCATCTTTAATTAACGAGGTAGTCAAGTAGAGGCATACTAGGGACACTATATTTTGTCTATGTATTCACACATGTATTAAGTTTCCGGTTAATACAATTCTAGCATGAATAATAAACATTTATCATGATATAAGGAAATATAAATAAAAACTTTATTATTGCCTCTAGGGCATATTTCCTTCTGTCTCCCACTTGCACTAGAGTCAATAAACTAGATTATATAGTAATGATTCTAACACCCATGGAGTCTTGGTGTTGATCATGTTTTGCTCGTGGAAGAGGCTTAGTATACGGGTCTGCAACATTCAGATCCGTATGTATCTTGCAAATCTCTATGTCTCCCTCCTTGACTTGATCGTGGATGGAATTGAAGCGTCTCTTGATGTGTTTCGTTCTCTAGTGAAATCTGGATTCCTTTGCCAAGGCAATTGCTCCAGTATTGTCACAAAAGATTTTTCATTGGACTCGATGCGCTAGGTATTACACCTAGATCGGATATGAACTCCTTCATCTAAACTCCTTCATTTGTTGCTTCGGAAGACGCTATGTACTCCGCTTCACACATAGATCCCGCCACGACGCTCTGCTTGGAACTGCACCAACTGACAGCTCCACCATTCAATATAAATACGTATCCGGTTTGCGACTTAGAGTCATCCGGATGAATGTCAAAGCTTGCATCGACGTAACCATTTACGACAAGCTCTTTGTCACCTCCATAAATGAGATACATATCATTAGTCCTTTTCAGGTATTTCAGGATGTTCTTGACCCTGTCCAGTGATCAAGTCCTGGATTACTTTGGTACCTCCTTGCTATACTTATAGCAAGGCACACATCAGGTCTAGTACACAACATTGCATACATGATAGAACCTATGGCTGAAACATAGGGAATGACTTCCATTTTCTCTCTATCTTCTGCAGTGGTCGGGCATTGAGTCTGACTCAACTTCACACCTTGTAACACAGGCAAGAACCCTTTCTTTTGACTGATCCATTTTGAACTTCTTCAATACTTTATCAAGGTATGTGCTTTGTGAAAGTCCAATTAAGCGTCTTGATCTATCTTTATAGATGTTGATGCCCATATGTAATCAGCTTCACCGAGATCTTTCATTGAAAAATTCTTATTCAAGTATCCTTTTATGCTATCCAGAAATTCTGAATTATTTCCAATCAACAATATGTCATCCACATATAATATTAGAAATTCTACAGAGCTCCCACTCACTTTCTTGCAAATACAGGCTTCTCCAAAAGTCTATATAAAACCATATGCTTTGATCACATTATCAAAGCGTATATTCCAACTCCGAGAAGCTTGCACGAGTCCATAAATGGATTGCTGGAGGTTGCACACTTTGTTAGCACCCTTTGGATCGACAAAACCTTCTGGTTACATCATATACATCTCTTCTTTAAGAAATCCATTAAGGAATGCAGTTTTGACATCCATTTGCCAAATTTAATAATCATAAAATGTGGCAATTGCTAACATGATTCGGACATACTTAAGCATTGCTACGGGTGAGAAGGTCTCATCGTAGTCAACTCCTTGAACTTGTCGAAAACCTTTCACAACAAGTCAAGCTTTGTAGACAGTAACATTACCGTCAGCGCTAGTCTTCTTCTTGAAGATCCATTTATTTTTTATGGCTTGCCGATCATCAGGCAAGTCCACCAAAGTCCATACTTTCTTCTCATACATGGATCCCATCTCAGATTTCATGGCCTCAAGCCATTTCACAGAACCTGGGCTCATCATCGCTTCCTCATACTTCATAGGTTCATCATGGTCTAGTAACATGACCTCCAGAATAGGATTACCATACCACTCTGGTGCGGACCGTACTCTGGTTGACCTACGAGGTTTGGTAGTAACCTGATCCGAAGTTTCATGATCATCATCATTAGATTCCTCACTAATTAGTGTAGGAATCACTGGAACTGATTTCTGTGATAAACTACTTTCCAATTCTGGAGAAGGTACAGTTACCTCATCAAGTTCTACTTTCCTCCCACTAACTTCTTTCGAGATAAACTCCTTCTCTAGAAAGGATCTATTCTTAGCAACGAATATCTTGCCTTCGGATATATGATAGAAGGTGTACCCAACAGTTTCCTTTGGGTATCCTACGAAGACGCATTTCTCCGATTTGGGTTCGAGCTTATCAGGTTGAAGCTTTTTCACATAAGCATCGCAGCCCCAAACTTTAAGAAACGACAACTTGGGTTTCTTGCCAAACCACAGTTCATACGGTGTCGTCTCAACAGATTTTGATGGTGCCCTATTTAACGTGAATGTAGCAGTCTCTAAAGCATAACCCCAAAAAAATAGCAGTAAATCAGTAAGAGGCATCATAGATCGCACCATATCTAGTAAAGTATGGTTACGAAGTTCGGTCACACCATTACGCTGTGGTGTTCTGGGTGGCGTGAGTTGCAAAACTATTCCACATTGTTTCAAATGAAGACCAAACTCGTAGCTCATTCCATTGTTCTGATGATTTTCTTGTTACGATCATAGAAACTTTATTTTCTTGTTACGATGATTTTCCACCTCACTCTGAAATTCTTTGAACATTTCAAATGCTTCAGACTTATGTTTCATTAAGTAGATATACCCATATCTGCTCAAATCATATGTGAAGGTCAGAAAATAACGATACCCGCCACGAGCCTAAACACTCATTGGACTGCATACATTGGTATGTATTATTTCCAATAAGTCTGTAGCTCATTCCATTGTTCTGTAGAGCGGAGTATTAGTCATCTTGCCCATGTGGCATGGTTCGCAAGCACCAAGTGATTCCAAAAGTCCATCAGCATGGAGTTTCTTCATGTGCTTTACACCAATATGACCCAAACGGCAGTGCCACATATAAGTTGCACTATCATTATCAACTTCGCATCTTTTGGCTTCAATATTATGAACATGTGTATCACTACGATCGAGATTCAACAAAAATAGACCACTCAACAAGGGTGCATGACCATAAAAGATATTACTCATAAATAGAACAACCATTATTCTCTGATTTAAATGAATAACCGTCTCGCATCAAACAAGATACAGATATCATGCTCATGGTCAACATTGGCACCAACTAACAATTATTCAGGTCTGAAACTAATCTCGAAGGTAGATGTAGAGGTAGCGTGCCGACAGCGATCACATCGACCTTAGAACCATTTCCGACGTGCATCGTCACCTCGTCCTTAGCCAATCTTTGTTTAATCCGTAGCCCCTGTTTCGAATTGCAAATATAAGCAACAGAACGGGTATGAAATACCCAGGCGCTACTACGAGCATTAGTAAGGTACACATCAATAACATCTATATCAAATATACCTTTCACTTTGCCATCCTTCTTATTCGCCAAATACTAGGGGCAGTTCCGCTTCCAATGACCAGTCCCTTTGCTGTAGAAGCACTCAGTTTCAGGCTTAGGTCCAGAATTGGGCTTCTTCCCATGAGTAGCAACTTTCTTGCTATTCTTCTTGAAGTTCCCCTTCTCCCCTTTGCCATTTTTCTTGAAACTACTGGTCTTGTTAACCATCAACACTTGATGCTCCTTCTTGATTTCTACCTTCGCAGCCTTTAGCATTGCGAAGAGCTCGGGAATACTCTTTTCCATCCCTTGCATATTATAGTTCATCACAAAGCCTTTATAGCTTGGTGGCAGTGATTGAAGAACTCTGTCAATGACAGTATCATCAGGAAGATTAACTCCCAGCTGAGTCAAGTGGTTATGGTACCCAGACATTCTGAGTATGTGTTCACTGACAGAACTATTCTCCTCCATTTTGCAGCTATAGAACTTGTTGGAGACTTCATATCTCTCAACTCAGGCATTTGCTTGAAATATTAACTTCAACTCTTGGAACATCCCATATGCTCCATGACGTTCAAAACGTCTTTGAAGTCCCGATTCTAAGCCGTAAAGCATGGCACACTGAACTATCGAGTAGTCATCAGATCAAGTCTGCCATACGTTCATAACGTCAGCATCTGCTCCTACAACAGTCCTTGCACCTAGAGGTGCTTCCAGGATGTAATTCTTCTATGCAGCAATGAGGATAATGCTCAAGTTATGTACCCAGTCCATGTAATTGCTACCATGATCTTTCAACTTAGCTTTCTCTAGGAACGTATTAAAATTCAAGGGAACGGTAGCACGGGCCATTGATCTACAACAACATAGATATGCAAAAAACTATCAGGGCTAAGTTCATGATAAATTGAAGTTCAATTAATCATATTACTAAAGAACTCCCACTTAGATAGACATCCCTCTAGTCATCTAAATGATCACGTGATCCATATCAACTAAACCATGTCCGATCATCACGTGAGATGGAGTAGTTTTCAATGGTGAATATCTCTATGTTGATTATATCTACTATATGATTCATGTTCGACGAGGACGTGGGCTTAGCCCAGTGGTTGGGGGCGCATGATTGTAAACCTAACGACCAGAGTTCGATCCACGTCGGGGACGAATTTCTGGAATTCTCATGAGGGATGCTTCTTCTATATCAAGAAAACCGTGGGTGCTAGTGCCCATGGAGTTTCATGATTCATGTTCGACCTTTCGGTCTCAGTGTTTCGTGGCCATATCTGCATATGCTACGCTTGTCAAGTTTAACCCGAGTATTCTGCACATGCAAAACTGGCTTGCACCCGTTGTATGTGAATGTAGAGCTTATCACACCCGATCATCACATGGTGTCTCGGCACGACGAAATGTAGCAACGGTGCATACTCAGGGAGAACACTTATACCTTGAAATTTAGTGAGGGATCATCTTATAATGCTACCACCGTACTAAGAAAAATAAGATGCATAAAAGATAAACATCACATACAATCAAAATATGTGAAATGATATGGCCATCATCATCTTGTGCCTTTGATCTCCATCTCTAAAGCACCATCATGATCTCCATCGTCACCGGCTTGACACCTTGATCTCCATCACATCATTATTGTCGTCTCGCCAACTATTGCTACTACGACTAGGTCTAGCAAGAACCATTCTTACCTATGCATCAAAACCACAATGATTTTTCGTCAAGTGTGTTGTTTTAACCTTCAACAAGGACCGACCGTAGTCAAACTCGATTCAACTAAAGTTGGAGAAACAGACACCTTCCAGCCACCTGTGTGCAAAGCACGTCAGTAGAACCAGTCTCATGAACGCGGTCATGTGGTCCGGGCCGCTTCATCCAACAATACCGCCGAATCAAAGTAAGACGTTGGTGGTAAGCAGTATGACTATTATCGCCCATAACTCTTTGTGTTCTACTCGTTCATATCATCTACGCATAGACCTGGCTCTGATACCACTGCTGGGGAATGTAGAATGCAATTTCAATAAAGTTCTTACGATCATGCAAGATCTATCTAGGAGATGCATAGCAACGATAAGGGGAGAGTGTGTCCACATACACTCATAGACCGAAAGCGGAAGCGTTAGTTAGTGCGGTTGATGTAGTCGAACGTCTTCACGATCCAACCGATCCAAGTACCGAATGTACGGCACCTCTGTGTTCAGCACATGTTCAGCTCGATGACGTCCCTCGAACTCTTGATCCAGTAGAGGGTCGATGGAGAGTTCCATTAGCACGATGGTGTGGTGACGGTGTTGATCATGTGATCCATGCAAGGCTTCGCCTAAGCACTACGACACTATGACCGGAGGAGTAAACTGTGGAAGGGGCACCGCACACGGCTAAGACAATTGATCTTGTGATTTCTAGGGTGCCCCCTTGCCTCCGTGTATAAAGGAGGAGAGGGGGAGGCCGGCCGGCCCCTATAGGGCGCGCCAAGAGAGAGGGGTCCTACTAGGACTCCAAGTCCTAGTAGGATTCCCTTTGGTGGAAGGGGGAAGAAACAAGGGAGAGGGAGAGGGAAAGGGGGCCGCGCCCCCTCCCCTAGTCCTATTCGGACTCCCCATGGGGGAATCCACCCCCTTGTGGGCTGTCCTCTCTCTCCCATGTGGCCCATGATGGACCATTGCTTCCCCGGGGGGTTCCGGTAACCCCTCCGGCACTCCGTTTTTACCCGGTACCTCTAGGAACTCTTACGGTGTCCGAATAACATTGTCCAATATATCATTCTCTATGTATAGAACATTTTGAGACTCCTCGTCATGTCCGTGATCTCATCCGAGACTCCGAACAAACTTCGGTCATCAAAAACACATAACTCATAATACAAATCGTTATTGAGCGTTAAGCGTGCGGACCCTACGGGTTCGAGAACTATGTAGAGATGATCAAGACACATCTCCGATCGATAACTAATAGCGGAACCTGGATGCTCATATTGGCTCCTACATATTCTACGAAGATCATTATCGGTCAAACCGCACAACAACAAACGGTGTTCCCTTTGTCATCGGTATGTTACTTGCCCGAGATTCGATCGTTGGTATCATCATACCTAGTTCAATATAGTTACCGGCAAGTCTGTTTACTCGTTCTGTAATGCTTCATCCTGTAACTAACTCATTAGTCACATTTCTTGCAAGGCTTATAGTGATGAGCATTACCAAGAGGGTCCAGAGATACCTCTCCGATACACAGAGTGACAAATCCTTATCTTGATCTATGCCAACCCAACAAACACCCTCGGAGACACCTGTAGAGCATCTTTATAATCACCCAGTTACATTGTGACGTTTGATAGCACACAAGGTGTTCCTCCAGTATTTGGGGGTTGCATAATCTCATAGTCAAAGGAACATGTATAAGTCATGAGGAAAGAAGTAGCTATAAAACGGTAACGATCATAATGCTAAGCTAACGGATGGGTCTTGTCCATCACATCATTCTCTAATGATGTGATCCCGTTCGTCAAATGACAACACGTGTCTATGGTCAGGAAACATAACCATCTTTGATTAACGAGCTAGTCAAGTAGAGGCATACTAGGGACACTATGTTTTGTCTATGTATTCACACATGTAATAGGTTTCCAGTTAATACAATTCTAGCATGAATAATAAACATTTATCATGATATAAGGAAATATAAATAACAACTTTATTATTTCCTCTAGGGCATATTTCCTTCAACTCAAGCCAGTCAAGAGGGTATGAAAGCTAAACCTGGTGGGTTGGAAGCCTCCAAGTGACGTTACGACCAATTAATAAAGAGTTAGATACACATAAATGAAACGCCAGAGGCCATAAATATTCCAGGATGCCGGCTTTATTATATTGATCATAAAAATATATATATACATTGACAGAAGTATGTACAATGGGGAGATCTGGTGGCTCAAGTATAGTAAGGCCAAAGATGAGCAATATTCCACGACCTGTTGGTCTCCTGCTCAGAGGTGTGTGACTGCTTTGCTCACGTATATCAATGAGATAATACGAGCCATTGTTGAGGTTCCTACTAACCACAAAAGGTCCCTCCCAAGGTGAAGACATCTTATGCATATCTGTGTGATCCTGAATGAGTCGGAGCGCTAAGTCGCCTTCTTGAAACGCCCGAGTCTTGACTCCATGGCTATGATAGTGACGCGGGTCTTCCTGGTATATTGCTGAAGAAGCCGCCGCAAGTTCACGTTCTTCATCCAAAACATCAAGTATGTTCTGTCGTGTTGTCTCATTATCAGTTTCAACATAAGCCGCTATTTTGGGCGAGTCATGATGGATACCACTTGGGAGAAATGCCTCTGGACCATAAACCATGAAGAAAGGTGTATAGCCTATTGACCTGTTGGGGGTGGTATTGATACTCCAAAGTACTTAAGGTAACTCCTCAACCCAACAACCTGGCATTCGTTCCAAAGGAACCATAAGCCGGGACTTGATTCCCCTCAAAATTTCCTGGTCAGCCCTTTCTGCCTGGCCATTAGACTGTGGATGGGCCACAAAAGAAACATCTAGACGAATATGCTCTCTTTGACATAACTCCTTCATAGCACAATTACACAAATTAGTTCCATTATCAATGGTGATATTGTAAGGATATCCAAAACAGTAGATCAGTTTTTTAACTAACTAAACTGCAATTGCTGCAGCACACTTGTTAACTGGCTCTGCTTCTACCCATATGGTAAATTTGTCAACTGACACCAAGAAGTGGGTCTTCTTATGTTTATACCTCTTGAAAGGTCCAACCATATCAAGCCCGCAGACGACAAACAACCATGTTATTGGAATCATCCGCAACTCCTGAGCCAGCACATGAGCTCGTCGAGAAAATTTCTAACATCCATCACACTTACTGACGATATCTTCTGCATCAGCATGAGCCGTCAGCCAATAAAACCCGTGATGAAAAGCTTTAGCCACTAAAGACTTAGATCCAGCATGATGACCAAAATCACCTTCATGAATCTCTCATAACATCTCATGGCCCTCTTTAGGAGAAACACAACGTTGAAACACGCCTGTCACACTACATCGGTGTAACTCACCGTTGACAATAGTCATAGACTTAGACCTTGCGCTCCACAACAATCGCCACACTGACAGTTGTACTATTAGCCGCCACATACAGGAACAAAGGCTCTTTCTCAATGGGAGCCACAAGGACTGGCGGCTCAGCTAAATGTTTTTTGAGTGCCTCAAACGCTTTATCAGCAGCATCACTTGTCACGCCCAATATGTGACCCTATCCTAAAGGAACTCGAAGGTCCCACCAAGGATAGAAGCGTATAGTGAAGCCACTTTTGCAAGGTGGATATCATTACCTTGTACCATTACATAATAGATGGGGATACATACAAAAGGCATACAATGCCACATGAATACATCAATATCATACATAAGAGCAAAATCCGACTAAGGATGAAACACAAACAGAAACTCAAATGACATCCACCCTACTAGCCCAGGCTGCCGACCAGGAACCTAACCCAAGATCGACGAAGAAGAAGAAGAACTCAAAACGGGCAAACGTCGCTCTCGCATCATGATCATCGCATTACCTGTACCTGCAACTAGTGTTGTAGTAAACTGTGAGCCACAAGGACTCAGCAATCCCATTACCATGGGTTTCAAGACTAGCAAAGCTTAATGGGAATGGAATGGATAAGTGGTGAGGTTGCCGCAAGCGACTAAGCAATGATAAGGTGGCTAACTTATGAGTACAAGAATAAGATGAGAAGCTACGCAAATGGTCGCAAACTAGTAATGATCACTAAGTGATCCTGAACTACTTACGTTCAAACATAACCCCACCGTGTTCTCTTCTCGAACTTACCCGAAAAGAGACCATCATGGTTACGCACGCAGTTGGTGTATTTCAATTCGAATCTGGTGTCAAGTTCTCTACAACCAGATATTAAAAAATTCCCATCTGCCACATAACTGCGGGCACGGCTCTCGAAAGTTTAAACCCTGCAGGGGTGTCCCAACTTAGCCCATTATAAGCTCACGATCCACAGAGACAATCCTCCATCGCGGGACATCCGATCAGACTCAGGATCCCGGTGCACAAGACATTTCAACAATGGTAAAACTAATCCAGCAAAGCCTCCCGGCGTGTCGACACCCTGATAGTAGCCACGCGTATCTCGTCTCAGGCCACGTCCGGATGGGAAAGCCTATGAGTAAAACTAGATCCTCGGGTTGCCCCGTGGTGGCCCCGCAGTCTTCCCGTTTGGGACCAACACCATCAGTGCTGGCCCCGCCCTGTATGTAGAAAAATCCTTGGGTTCGCGACTCCCTATGCTAATTAATTATTAGGTTCAAGTATTATTATGGCAAATGTTAAAACCAATGTTGGGCCTTGCTGGAAGAGTTTTATTCAAAGCGAAACGTTGAGAGGGTCCCATACCCCTCACCATGTTAGGGATGCAAAATCAAGGAACATAACATTGGTATGACGGAAACTAGGGCAGCGAGAGTGGAACAAAACACTAGGCATAAGGCCGAGCCTTCCACCCTTTACCAAGTATATATGTGCATTAATTAAATAAGAGATATTGTGATATCCCAGAATATCCATGATATCCATGTTCCAACATGGAACAACCTCCAATTGCACCTGCAACTAGCAACGCTATAAGAGGGGCTGAGCAGAGCGGTAACATAGCTAAACAACGGTTTGCTAGGAAGGGTGAAAAAAAGGTTAGAGGCTGACATGGAAATTTGGGAGGCTTGATAAACAAGTGGTAGGAAGCGCGACATAGCGATAGCATCGAGACAACTAGCATAGCAATAATAGTAGTGAGATCCAGGGTGACAGTCATCTTGCCTGAAATCCCACTAGGAAGAAGAACGAGTCCATGAAGAAGACGAACGGGTGAAGATGAACCAAGCGAAGATGAATGAATCCTCACGATTGCAACGAAACAGGAACTATCGAGAAGGAGCACAACCGGAAAGAAGCAAACAACACGGTAAACACTCAACACATAACATGGCATGATGCACAACCAAACATGATGCATGACAAGACTACATGATACTACTCTTGGCAAAAGATGATGCACACAAAGAACAACACATCAAGGCAAGTTTAAATGAGGCCGGAACAACATATAACAAATCCGGTAAGTCCCCATATGCAAATTTAGAAATTGGTCCAGATCTGATTAAAACACAAAGTTGAAGTTGTTAAACATCAATTTAAGATGCACCATGATAATCTACATGAAATTCTAGTCAATTTACATATAAAGTTCATTTAATTCGGAGCTACGGCCTAGAAGATATGAGCAAAACAAGTTAAACATGGCATTGATGCAAAATGCATTCAAACATCAAGCACACACATCAAAACATGGATGCAACATGATAATATGAAAATACATGCAAAAACAAGAAAGTTCCATATAGAGCATTCTCAAAACGGAGCAATGGTTCAACACATACACTCCAAACAAGATATAACAACAATCTGCCCAACACAACAACTAGGCACTTTGCAATCATCAAAACAACATGCTACAAGAAACATATGAGCACAAACTTGGCATGCACTTCATGTACAGATAACATACTTCAAATATCATTAAGGTTCAGGTTCATATGCATCAAGATTAATCCAATATGATCAATGCAAAATGCAACTTTATAACACAGGGACATACACGAGCAGAGTTAATATGATGGCAACTTGAGTGCAAGAAAGAGACAAGCTACAGAAAGTATACATAGCAACCAAGGGCATGGCATCCAATTACACACAACAAGGAGCAAATAACATCAAGGCATCATATACATCTGGCTCATGGATTAGTGGGAACCAACATGACAAGATTGAATGTTGAAACAGTTTCAGCAAGTGTAAAACATCGACATGCACTTTTGCAACAGAGATTAAGATATCAAGATGCACCCTAACATGAATTCAAAGCACACCAAAATGTAGAGCATGAATAACAGAACATGTTCATATCAAGATCATCACCATAGCATCAACAGGTACAAAGTTACACCACTCACAAGACGCCTGAATGATGCTAACATGCAGCAATTTTCAGCAGTTGATATCACTTAGCAGTTTTGCAACGACGATTAAACTATCGAGATGAATCCTAACATGAATGCAAATGCAATCATCATGAAGAGCATCAAGAGATGAACATTTTGACATATCATTCATGCAAAACGGAGCTATATGCACGAAGTTACAGCAGTTCAAAGATGCACACATGTGATGAATTTTTCCAGGGACACTGCCAAATTTCACCTTGCGAGAAGTTGGACGGGGAGATCCTGGGACGGAGCGGAGCGGGACGGCGGGAGCGTTTGGATCGGCGGTTCGGTGGTTCTGGTCCAGGCCGCCGGATCCGAGGCGGGGGAGCTTCAACGAACTCTATGACGGCAGCTCCGGCGATGGGGCTTGCCGAAGACGACGAGGGGGCGTTGGGGAGGCCGGAAACGGCGGATCCGGGCGCGAGCCCCCGGGTCTGGCCGGACTCTGGCGCGGGGAGGTGAAACCATGGCAGGGTGGCGGCAAGGTCGCCAGAGGGTGCGATGGCGAAGCAGCGGGGCTGGACAGGCGGCGCGAGGCGGAGAGGAGGCAAGGCACGGCGCGGGTCGTGGGCGATGCGTGCGGGAGGCTGGCGGCGGCACTCGGGAGGCGCGGGGCAGTGCGGCTCAGCGGCGGAGGGAGAGGCGGCGGCGGATCCATCATGGTGGCGGCGAACGGTGGCGGTTATCGGCAGGGGAGAGCAGCGGGCGGCGGGCACTCGGGCGCGGGGCGCGGTCGGCCCTGGCGCGGCCCGGGCAGGCTGGCCGTGGGCCGGGCGGGCCGCGGCGGCGGTGAGTGGCGTTAGGACATGTGGAGGGCACGGATTGGCTCGGAGGAGGCGACAGACACGTCCGGCGGCGGGGGAGGTTTTGTTCGGCGGCGCGAGGAGGAGGGAGACTAGGGTTTGGACCCAAAATTTCGGAGGGGGAGGTCTATTTATAGGTAGAGGGAGCTAGGAGAGTCCAAATGAGGTGTGGTTTTCGCCCACACGATCGTGATCCAATAACAGCGAGAATGAAGGGGGGTTTAGATGGGCTAGCGGGCTGTTGTGGAGGGGTGCTGGGCTGCAAGGATAAAGGGGTCCGGTGGTTAACGCGGTTAACCATTGGGGCATCAAACGACCTCCAAATGGAACGAAATTTGACAGGCGGTCTACCGCTGATGTACCAAGACCGCTCGACAACTCTCGGCCCATTCCGAGAATGTTTTTCTGCGGCTCACAAAACAAGATCTGGGAGGTGCGGTGGGCGCTTGTGAGTGCGGTTGGGCTCAGAACGGACAACGGAAAGAACCGGGAGAACCCAGACAGATGCAAGTTTTGAAAAAAATGCAGATGAAATGCACATGATGACATGAAAAGTGCAACATGCAAGTGAATGACATGGCAACGACGGCGAATAAATGGAAGACACCTAGCGCATCGGACTCAGGGCATCACGTCACTCTAGACAAAATGATATGTCTTCTTCATCATCAAGTATAAAGGAATTGCCTTCTCTCCCAGGCTGCTTATGAACCGGCTTAGAGCAGCGATACGACCCTCTAGGCGCTGGACTTCATTGACACACGCTGGCCTAGCCAACAAAGTGATAGCCTTAATCTTCTCCGGGTTAGCTTCAATGCCCCTCTCCGAGGCTAGAAAACCCAATAGCTTGCGTGCAGGCACAGCAAAAACACACTTGGTTGGGTTAAGCATCATTTTATAGACCTGGAGATTGTCAAAAGCATCCCTTAGATCGTCCAGGAGAGTCTCCCTTGTGGGGACCGATTCTCCGGGTATTAATTTCCAGAAAATGGCCCTTGTGCTCACCAACCCCAGGATAACTGTTAGCTGATGAGGCACCAACTTGATACAAAAATTCCAAGCAAAATTACAAAATATGTAGTACAAGACCATTCTGGCCTGTGAGTACAACAAATGGTTTCTAATGGTTGATGGCGGAAGCGGTTTGAGGATCATCACTGTCTATCGGACTCCAATTCCCACAGGAACAGCTGACCAGGTTACCTCCTATCCTCGCGAGGCTGCTATCATCGTTGCTTAGGTTCCGGGACTGTCGGCATGGTCGCTCCTCTCCGCGCAAGAGAATCTGGCCAAGACAATAGCCAGGGACAAGCCAATGAGTACTTTGAATGTACTCGCAAACATTATGAACACAGGCATAATATGCCAATGATGTGCAGAAAATATTTTATGCTCATGACGTCAGTCACAAATGATAAACAAAACTCTGATGCGTACAAGCATGTTATTTATGAATATGTAATAACATACCAATATAAAAATTATGAAATAAACAACAAACATGCCACAGTCGGGCGTCTTAGCGACACCACATAAAGGGCTTTAAAAAGAAATACCACAGTCGGGCGTCTGAGCGACGCCACATAAAGGGTTTTAAAGGAAATGCCACAGTCGGGCGTCTGAGCGACACCACATAAAGGGCTTTAAAAGAAATGCCACAGTCGGGCGTCTGAGCGACACCACATAAAGGGCTTTAAAAGAAATGCCACAGTCGGGCGTCTGAGCGACACCACATAAAGGGATTTAAAATAAATGCCACAGTCGGGCGTCTGAGCGACACCACATAAAGCGCTTTAAAAGAAATGCCACAGTCGGGCGTCTGAGCGACACCACATAAAGGGTTTTAAAAGAAACAACCATAGTGAATATCCCGGAGGTAGAACCATCCCAGGGATACTCGATAATAATAATAATAACACGGGTTAGTCAACAATAATAATAATCATAATTATCACAAGTCACAGGTAGTAATTCCAGTTCCGTTTTAACAATTTCACCTCCGAAGACCGACACTAAGACCAACACTTGACCCATCCTAGACTGTAGTCCTTAACCATGGACACGGCTATTCGAATAGGTTTAATCTCTGCAGAGGGTGTACTCTTTACCCACGAGTAACGGATTCCTTTAGTCCATCGGGACTAATTCCATCTACGGTCATTTTGTTGGAAACACACCTAACTTGCACACACCAGCTTAACTCACATGTGTCTGGAATCACCCACGACACATGTCAAGCAAAACTCTAAGTGGGGAGGCTACAACCTCAATGTAACATGGGATCACAAAATTTATACCGCGCGCAAAACTGGGGAAGCTACCCCCTTCGGCTACAACCGAAACACCCATGCTCCCGGACCCGGTGGCATGACTACCGGATGCCTCCAGTATCTTCCACCACGGCCTCTCTGTACGGTGTGTGCTAGGAAAGGGGTTGACAACTTACTGAACTGTACCCTACTTATTGTAGAGACGAGTGGTAGTACGAAGCAAGTACGGGGGTTACTGGCACAAGACTCGATCTACGGTCGACTCAGGAGGTTGTAATATTTCCTGCATGATTAGCATAACAATGCATATATTTCAAACAACAGATGGAAACATCACGCGACATACCCCTCATGCCATACCGGTCACGACCGTCTCGACGGAGGACTAGGAACGAGACCGTGTCTACCCAAGACAGAGGCCTTCCCGGCTTCCCTTCCGGTATGCATGAAAGACGTATGACGGTGATTTCCATCACAAATCATGCCAACTTCATCAGCATAAAAATCATTAACATGCCCTCATGAGTAGGATCACTTCCTCACATAAAATGACGTATGCTCGTGTCGCGGTGGTGTTGTCACCGAGTCAAACAACACACACAAAAATTTCACCAGGGTTTAGAATGCTTGCCTTCAGGTCATGGGAAAGAAGGGTGCATCCAAAACATCTTGAAATCTTCAAAAATCCTATTTAAAAGAATATATATGAATTAACACACAAAAACAAAACAGCACAAAAAGTTGTTTTGAAATTTTTTCAAATAAATCTTAAAATAAACTAGACAATATTTGAGAGAGGTAGGAAAAAGAATCAATTTATTTGGAGTTGTATTTAAAAAGATACATCCGGTCAAAGTTTGGACAAAAATCTGTTATTTAAATCAAAACAGAAAAGAAAACGTTTCGAAATATACGTACACGTCGAAGGCGCATTTTGGAAGTGCGCTTCCACTTATCCAGCGTGGACTGTGCCTGAGTCACTGACAGTGGGTCCAGGGGGCCCCACTGGTCAGGTTTGACCAGTCTCCTTCCCTCTCCTTCCTCTGGCCGAACAGAGGCGGGGACTCCAGCGATCGTCGCCGGCGTTTGGCGGCTTCTCGCGGGCCCCCGACGGCCGGATGGATCCGCTAGACTGGGGCGGTCCTCCCGGTGGTCACTGGGTCGGCGTGGACGGCGCGAGCTGTCGGCGGCGAGCTTCGCGGCGGAGGATTGCTTCGGGGACAAAGTGATTTTGGGGCTGCGGTGGCTCCCGATCAACATGGAGCAGGGGGACGGGCTCACGGGAGGAAAGGAAAGTTCCTGGTGGAGAGAGTGGAGAGGGGGAGGCCCTGGTGGCGCCGGAATGGCCGGGGCCGTGGTGGCGGTTGGAGTTGCCGGAGGGGAAGAAGACGACTCCCTCCCTTCGATTGACGGCCAAGGGGGCACGAGCGGAGTGGTGTGAGGCTGCCTGCGTGCAGGCTTGAGCTCGGGGGCCTCTTTTATAGCACATCCGAGTCGGTTTGCGGCGGCCGTGGATAAACTTGCCGGCGACCGCCGTTCTGTAGCTAGGGCGACATGGCGGCAACGCGCGCTAGGGGACGAAGCTGTGGATGAGCACGCACTGCTCCAGGAGGCAGGTGGCAAGCGCTGGTGGCTTGGGCGGCGCCGACACGGCCGGGCCTGCAAGCGTCCGCCAGCTAGCCGCCACGGCCATCCTGACGATGGCGCTGTGGGGTGCCAGGTTGGTCGGGGTGGTGCGGTGGTACAAGGGGACACGGCGTGCTGGCTGCGGTCGGTCACGGACCGGGTTGAGTGCGGGGCGTGACGCGGCGGCTCGGGCGCTCGTGGGTGCCAAACGCACGCTCTGGGCGCGCCCAGAGCACGCCCGGGACATGCTCGACAAAATGCCAGGGCAGCCTAGAGGTCGCGGTAGAGGCTGGCAATAAACAGGTCTAGTCTAGGGTCAGCAATGGAATCAAGGGACAAGGTGGATTGGTCAGGGGCTCAAGTTCACCAAGTAAACTTGAAGTCATGCCAAATCTGGCTGTGCACTCAGGGTGTTTGACAAAATGCCAAAGGCACCTAGGTAGTTCTTGGAGTGGCCAAATTCTCCAGATCAGTGTCTCTATGGGTCTAAGAGAGGGTGGTGAGGTTGGTTTGCAAAAAGGGGAAACTTGCTAGTGCAAGTTTTGCAAAACTACAATTCTGGACAGGGAGTAAATGGCATCATTACAAGGACCAAAAGTGTTCCAAAGAGAGCATGCTCCTGGACTTAGGGGTTTTGCAGGGTTGACTACAAGCATGAGAAAGAACAAGGTCACTAGAGTAAGAAAGGATGGGGTTGCAGTAGAAAACACAAGTCTGGTCCAGAATGAAAAGGAGGTTGATGCACTCAAATTTTCCAAAGAACATCACTATGTTTTTGCATAAAGTTGGATGGCATGCTACTACTGACATCCCATAATTTTGGTGGAGGCTCTAGGGAAATATTTAAATGGGTTGTAGTGCAAAAATGTCCACTGGACCAGAGAAGAAAAACATGTGTAACACTCAAAATAAGCAATGAAATAATTTTATTATTACACAAAAGTGATCTAGGGGCATCACATGACATCTCCAAATTTTGGTTGGAATATTAGTTAAAGTTATCAACAGGTTGCAGTACAAACAGAGCTCCAAAATTTAAAACAAGCCATTTTAATGATTAAAGCTCAGGGTGAAATAATTTAATAAATAAATCTACTGATTTAGAAATTGATATACAGAGAGCATAGAAGCCAATATATTTTGGAAAGCTCTACTAGGAAAAAAAATAAAACTCCTTAAGAAGAGTTCTGAAATCAACTGAAAAATCCAGAAAGCAAAATTTTAAAACTCCTGGCAAAATTTTAATATCAAAATTTTGGTTAAATTTTTGGGGTGTTATAATTACTAACCCCCTTAAGAAAAATCTCGTCCTCAAGATTTGCTAAGGGTTGTAAAACAAAATACTTTTACTCGGTCAAAAGATCATTTTACACGAGCGGTAGAAAGAAATGGCTACAGTGAGAAGGCAATAAGTGGTGAACAACTACAGTGTGGTACTGGCGTTGTGTGGAGAAGTTCCACGTTTAGGAAAAACGAGCGATTTCTACGCTGGATGCCGTGAAAGAATAAATTCTAAATTTTACAATACGCTGGTCGCACCCGAGAGCACAGTGCTCCCTCTGGCTGACAGGTGGGACCGGGGCCCACTGTCAGTCTCTCCTTCTTCCTCTAGCTCTCTCTTCTTCCTCTCTCCCGCGCGCTTTCCCAGCTCTCTCCACCGACGACGTCTAGCGCGTATGGCATCTAGGCCGTACTGCGGTAGTGCGCGGCGTGCTTGCTGCCGGTGCAGTGTGCACTCACCTCGCGGGCCAGTGCGCTGTCGGCACTACTCGCAGATTCGCCTCCGAACACCGGCGATCGGGCAACGGGCGGCGCTGGTGGACTTCGCCCATCATACACCGATCTCGAGCTATAAAACGACTGCGGTGCTCCTTCTTCATCTTTGCACCTGGCCTTGCTTCTCCTCCTCCTTCTCCTCCATTACTGGTCACCGGAGCTCGAGACAAGGCTCCAATGGCGGAGACGGTGCCGGACTGGTACGTGATCCTGGTGTGTGGAGGGCTGGCGGCTGTGCTGGGGCTCTCTGTGCTCCTGTGTGCGATGATCTATGATGATCGTCGTGATGCTGCTGCTTGGGTGCTGGCTCTCCGCGGTGGCGGTGGTCACGGGGATTAGGCGTAATCCCGGTTGTTAACCGTTATCGGTGTGCTGGAGGCGGATAGTGTCCGGATGAGTATCCGCTAATCTCTCCCTTGGAGGCATGTGGAGCACTTAGAGGGGTGGTTGGTGAGATGCAACATGGTTGCGTGTATTGCAGGCAGTGTAAGAGTCCGAGTGGTTTTGGGTCTGTTGTCGTGGTGCAGCGCAAAATAAAAAAAATCCATGTAGTGAGAGGATAAAAGATGCAGCAATTCTGGAAAAAGAAATCTTATTCCAGGATTTTCGCGGTTACACAGGTTACCCACGGAGAAAACCACTCACAAAAGTAGAAACTAAATACTCGACTCGTCGCACAAATTCGAGGTACCATGCACAAGTTACAACGTATTAATAAATGCTGAAATAACAAACACAGTAGTAACGTCTAAAATGAGAATGTTAACTGGACAGGGTCTCGAGGAAAATTCTCTGGCAATGGAATGCACTCCTCTTCTATCGGAGGAAGTGGGTTGACCAGTCGATGTATGCGTCTCTCCGGATCGGGCCTCAGTGGTCTGCCGATGGCAATCTGAGGATTCAGATCAGTGAGATTCTGGAGATAATCCATCACTCGCTGGTTCAAATGCTCTTGAGCGATGATGTATTGGATGAGGTTGGCCAGTACTGGGTCTCTCTCAATCCGCCCACCGGGGAAAGATGTTACTCCCCCGGGCGTTGCACGGCTCAGAAAGTAATAATATCCTTGCTCGCGGGCATAGGGTACTGCGGATAGAAGACGAGCAATCGCTTCGTTCGTAGCAGCTTCTATGGCCAAGCGTGGGGTCGGCATAGATTTCCCCACGAAGGAAACCTCCGTTGAATCTTGGTTGGCGTCTACGGGAGGAATGTGTACTGCTGCCCAATATTCCGAGGTGGAAGGGGTGATTCTCGATTTGAACAGCTCGTACTGGGGTGGCTAGGTAGAACCCATGGTACTGCAGGTAAAGTCCCACAATATTTTGACAAAGCTACCTGGGGTTGCATCTGGGGTTCTCCGATAAATACTAGGGCTCTGCATGGCCAGAAATGGTTGTGAGAGTGGTGCACGAGGTGAGGGTTGCTGAGTAAGGTCACAAGGTGGCCTTCTTATATAGCATCTGGGCTGGTTTATTTACCGTGGTGAAAGGTAATAAAATCTGCCAGATTACCTCCAAGGTCGGGGTCAGTGTCAGAGATACACATATCTCATAAAGAGACGTGTTACTGTGGGTGTCGTCGGGGTTGGTTTTGGTAGCTGTGCCCGGAAAATGTGCAACTATGCGCTGACAAAATACGCAAGGCTACTATTAATACAGAGGCACAACGACAGGCTGCGTTAACACACAAGAATACACGATTACAAAGCGAGAATACACTGAGACTCGGTACTACTCGTACGGCTTAGTCTACCTCATTTATGTCTAAACGGGCGTGCCTGGTGGATGTCGAGGCTTCTCCACGTGTCTCATTGTTGGGATTTGTCGGAGATGGTGGAGGAACTGCAGGGTCGGGGTAGCGATGATGACCATCGCGGGGATTGTTGGCCACAATCCCGTTGGAATGTGCTCCCAAAAGATGACGAAGCACTTCTGGGGTCATCAAAACACCTTGGCCGCTGGCTGAAGCTGACATCAGGGTCTCGATCGTGTGTCCAAACAGCACGACTGGGTTGTCGGTGTCGGACTCGGCTTCCCTGCTTGCCGGGGCTCGGCGAACCAGCTCTCCTCGAGCTGCGATCAGATCAATAGTGATTTGATCGAACAATGCCTCTAGTGCACTTACATAGCGCACTAGGTGCAACAACGCGGGATCTGTCTCGTGATCTCCGTTGGCAACTTGGGGTGGTCTACCATACCCTTCACGCCTGGGGTAGTAGTAGAACGAGCGACAGTTAACTCTGGGCGACAACTGCCGGAGTTGAACTATGGCTTCTCGAGCGGCTAGCTGGATGGCTTGTGGCTCGAAGGAAGTTGTTCTTCCGGTGAACCTATAGGGGCGTTCTGGCGACAGACCCCTACCGTAGATGTGCATAGTGGCCCAGAATTGGCGGTCCTCACCGCTCATGGGTCCTTGGTACACAACATATTCTGGGGGTTCTTCTAACGCGTAGGCACGACGGGTGAGGTTTGCGAGTATGGTCACGAAACCTCCAAGATTGGTTGTTGTGGTCTCATTGTGCACTATGGGACCAGGCATTGTGGCTAGGTTGGGGAAGAGGCTGTGTTGTGCTGGGTTGAGGCTAGCGTACCCTTTTTATAGAAAAGGGAACAGAGTCTTCCTTCGCACGCTTGCGAATGAGACATTTTTGCCATCGGTCACTGGCGTGTGATTGATAGGCTAGGCTGATAGGTTGGGCACCGACTGCCAAAAGTGTCGGAATCACTGTGTGGCTATCTTGCACGGGAAGCTTGGCTGGGGTTTTGGTGAGGGTCTGGTAGGTTGGTTTACCTAAGATATCCGACCTGGCTAAGATAGGATTAGCCAATGGTCAGCCTGGCTCTGGTACCAAGTCTGTGGGGACCGATTCTCCGGGTATTAATTTCCAGAAAATGGCCCTTGTGCTCACCAGCCCCAGGATAACTGTTAGCTGATGAGGCACCAACTTGATACAGAAATTCCAAGGAAAATTACAAAATATGTAGTACAAGACCATTCTGGCCTGTGAGTACAACAAATGGTTTCTAATGGTTGATGGCGGAAGCGGTTTGAGGATCATCAGTGTCTATGGGACTCCAATTCCCACAGGAACAGCTGACCAGGTTAACTCCTATCTTCGTGAGGCTGCTATCATCGTTGCTTAGGTTCCGGGACTGTCGGCATGGTCGCTCCTCTCCGCGCAAGAGAATCTGGCCAAGACAATAGCCAGGGACAAGCCAGTGAGTACTTTGAATGTACTCGCAAACATTATGAACACAGGCATAATATGACAATGATGTGCAGAAAATATTTTATGCTCATGACGTCAGTCACAAATGATAAACAAAACTCTGATACGTACGAGCATGTTAATTCTGAATATGTAATAACATAGCAATATAAAAATTATGAAATAAACAACAAACATGCCACAGTCGGGCGTCTTAGCGACACCACATAAAGGGCTTTAAAAGAAATACCACAGTCGGGCGTCTGAGCGACACCACATAAAGGGCTTTAAAAGAAATGCCACAGTCGGCGTCTGAGCGACACCACATAAAGGGCTTTAAAAGAAATGCCACAGTCGGGCGTCTGAGCGACACCACATAAAGGGCTTTAAAAGAAATGCCACAGTCGGGCGTCTGAGCGACACCACATAAAGGGCTTTAAAAGAAATGCCACAGTCGGGCGTCTGAGCGACACCACATAAAGGGCTTTAAAAGAAATGCCACAGTCGGGCGTCTGAGCGACACCACATAAAGGGCTTTAAAAGAAACAATCATAGTGAATATCCCGGAGGTAGAACCATCCCAGGGATACTCGATAATAACAATAATATCACGGGTTAGTCAACAATAATAATAATCATAATTATCACAAGTCACAGGTAGTAATTCCAGTTCTGGTTTAACAGTTTCACCTCCGAAGACCGACACTAAGACCGACACTTGACCCATCCCAGACTGTAGTCCTTAACCATGGACACGGCTATTCGAATAGGTTTAATCTCTGCAGAGGGTGTACTCTTTACCCACGAGTAACGGATTCCTTTAGTCCATCGGGACTAATTCCGTCTATGGTCTTTTTGTTGGAAACACACCTAACTTGCACACACCAGCTTAACTCACATGTGTCTGGAATCACCCACGACACCTGTCAAGCAAAACTCTAAGTGGGGAGGCTACAACCTCGACGTAACATGGGATCACAAAATTTATACCGCGCGCAAAACTGGGGAAGCTACCCCCTTCGGCTACAACCGAAACACCCATGCTCCCGGACCCGGTGGCATGACTACCGGATGCCTCCAGTATCTTCCACCATGGCCTCTCTGTACGGTGTGTGCTAGGAAAGGGGTTGACAACTTACTGAACCGTACCCTACTTATTGTAGAGACGAGTGGTAGTACGAAGCAAGTATGGGGGTTACTGGCACAAGACTCGATCTACGGTCGACTCAGGAGGTTGTAATATTTCCTGCATGATTAGCATAACAATGCATATATTTCAAACAACAGATAGAAACATCACGCGACATACCCCTCATGCCATACCGGACACGACCGTCTCGACGGAGGACTAGGAACAAGACCGTGTCTACCCAAGACAGAGGCCTTCCCGGCTTCCCTTCCGGTATGCATGAAAGACGTATGACGGTGATTTCCATCACAATCATCAACTTCATTAGCATAAACTCATTAACATGCACTCATGAGTAGGATCACTTCCTCACATAAAATGACGTATGCTCGTGTCGCGGTGGTATTGTCACCGAGTCACACAACACACACAAAAATTACACCAGGGTTCAGAATGCTTGCCTTCAGGTCATGGGAAAGAAGGGTGCATCCAAAACATCTTGAAATCTTCAAAAATCCTATTTAAAAGAATATATATGAATTAACACACAAAAACAAAACAGCACAAAAAGTTGTCTTGAATTTTTTTCAAATAAATCTTAAAATAAACTAGACAATATTTGAGAGAGGTAGGAAAAAGAATTAATTCATTTGGAGTTGTATTTAAAAAGATACAGCCGGTCAAAGTTTTGTCAAAAATCTGTTATTTAAATAAAACAGAAAAGAAAACGTTTCGAATATACGTACACGTCGAAGGCGCATTTTTGAAATGCGCTTCCACTTATCCAGCGTGGACTGGGCCTGAGTCACTGACAGTGGGTCCAGGGGGCCCCACTGGTCAGGTTTGACCAGTCTCCTTCCCTCTCCTTCCTCTGGCCGAACAGAGGCGGGGACTCCGGCGATCGTCGCCGGCGTTTGGCGGCTTCTCGCGGGCCCCCGAGGGTGGGGATGGATCCGCTAGACTGGGGCGGTCCTCCCGGTGGTCGCTGGGTCGGCGGGGACGGCGCGAGCTGCCGGCGGCGAGCTTCGCGGCGGAGGAGGCTTCGGGGACAAAGTGATTTTGGGGCCGCGGTGGCTCCCGATCAAAATGGAGCAGGGGACGGGCTCACGGGAGGAAAGGAAAGTTCCTGGTGGAGAGAGTGGAGAGGGGGAGGCCCTGGTGGCGCCGGAATGGCCGGGGCAGTGGTGGCGGTTGGAGTTGCCGGAGGGGAAGAAGACGACTCCCTCCCTTCGATTGACGGCCAAGGGGGCACGAGCGGAATGGTGTGAGGCTGCCTGCGTGCGGGCTTGAGCTCGGGGCCTCTTTTATAGCACACCCGAGTCGGTTTGCGGCGGCCGTGGATAAACTTGCCGGCGACCGCCGTTTTGTAGCTAGGGCGACGTGGCGGCGACGCGCGCTAGAGGACGAAGCTGTGGATGAGCACGCACTGCTCCAGGAGGCAGGTGGCAAGCGCCGGTGGCTTGGGCGGCGCCGACACGGCCGGGCCTGCAAGCGTCCGCCAGCTAGCCGCCATAGCCGTCCTGACGGTGGCGCTGTGGGGTGCCAGGTTGGTCGGGGTGGTGCGGTGGTACAAGGGGACACGGCGTGCTGGCTGCGGTCAGTCACGGATCGGGTTGAGTGCGGGGCGTGACGCGGCGGCTCGGGCACTCGTGGGTGCCAAACGCACGCTCTGGGCGCGCCCAGAGCACGCCCGGGACATGCTCGACGAAATGCCAGGGCAGCCTAGAGGTCGCGGTTGAGGCTGGCAATAAACAGGTCTAGTCTAGGGTCAGCAATGGAATCAAGGGACAAGGTGGATTGGTCAGGGGCTCAAGTTCACCAAGTAAACTTGAAGTCATGCCAAATCTGGCTGTGCACTCAGGGTGTTTGACAGCCAAAGGCACCTAGGTAGTTCTTGGAGTGGCCAAATTCTCCAGATCAGTGTCTCTATGGGTCTAAGAGAGGGTGGTGAAGTTGGTTTGCAAAAAGGGGAAACTTGCTAGTGCAAGTTTTGCAAAACTACAATTCTGGACAGGGAGTAAATGGCATCATTACAAGGACCAAAAGTGTTCCAAAGAGAGCATGCTCCTGGACTTAGAGGTTTTGCAGGGTTGACTACAAGCATGAGAAAGCACAAGATCACTAGAGTAAGAAAGGATGGGGTTGCAGTAGAAAATACAAGTCTGGTCCAGAATGAAAAGGAGGTTGATGCACCCAAATTTTCCAAAGAACATCACTATGTTTTTGCATAAAGTTGGTTGGCATGCTACTACTGACATCCCATAATTTTGGTGGAGGCTTTAGGGAATTATTTAAATGGGTTGTAGTGCAAAAATGTCCACTGGACCAGAGAAGAAAAACATGTGTAACACTCAAGATAAGCAATGAAATAATTTTATTATTACACAAAAGTGATCTAGGGGCATCACATGACATCTCCAAATTTTGGTTGGAATATTAGTTAAAGTTACCAACAGGTTGCAGTACAAACAGAGCTCCAAAATTTAAAACAAGCCAATTTAAATGATTAAAGCTCAGGGTGAAATAATTTAATAAATAAATCTACTGATTTAGAAATTGATATACAGAGAGCATAAAAGCCAATATATTTTGGAAAGCTCTACTAGGAAAAAAAATAAAACTCCTCAACAATAAAAGAAGAGTTCTGAAATCAACAGAAAAATCCAGAAAGCAAAATTTTAAAACTCCTGGCAAAATTTTAATATCAAAAATTTGGTTAAATTTTTGGGGTGTTACATCCCTCTTTCTGGAGTTAACCACAATATCATCCACCTAAGCATGCACATTGCGTCCAATCTGTCTGTGGACGGAATTCTAAACATAGTGTTAATAAGTCGTGTGAGCACTATTAAGCCCAAAAGCATGGAAACATAGCAGAAAGCTCCAAAGAGGGTGATAAAAGACATCTTCTCTTGGTCTTTAACTGCCATCTTGATCTGATGATAACCAAAATAAGCATCTAGGAGGCATAAGCTCTCGCAACCCACCGTGGCATCAATAATCTGGTCGATACGAGGGAGAGCAAACGGATCAGCTGGACAAGCTTTGTTACACTGGTACAGCGAGGTGCTATACAAACGGTTTTTAACCGCTTTCCACGACGGTGTTTTGAACCGTCGCCAAGTGAGTGACTATGATAGGGATTCCTTCCCACACGACCCAAAAACCGTCGGGGATAGGCCCTCCTGGCACACACGCTCGACAAAATGAGGTCATGTGCAATGGGCGAGCGATCAAATACGGTTATACATATAGTTGTGCTAGAAAAAAAAATTATACAGGCCAAATCATTTCCGGTCGTAAGTACATCCCACACAGCCAGTCCCGGCTAAACGTTTCCGTTCGTATGTACATTCCACTCAGTCAATCCAAGGAATACATTTCCGTTAGTACGTACATCCCACACAGTTAATCCAAGAAGTACATTTCCGTTAGTATATACATCCCACACAGTCACTCCAAGGAAAATGTTTCCGTTTGCAGGTACATCACACACAATTTTCCCCATTAAATTGTTTGTGATAGCGTTGCCATTGAACATCATATTAATAATTTTATCGTTTGTGTTGTGAATGCATCACACACGG
This sequence comes from Triticum aestivum, assembly GCF_018294505.1. Classification (NCBI taxonomy): domain Eukaryota; kingdom Viridiplantae; phylum Streptophyta; class Magnoliopsida; order Poales; family Poaceae; genus Triticum; species Triticum aestivum. Next base: position 330,527,479 of record NC_057804.1, on the reverse strand, counting down.
TGCATAGAAGAAACTGTGTGGCAAAGGTTGTCCATCACACACACTTTTTATGTGGTAAACATGTTGGGGAACGTAGTTGTTGGGGATATAACTACTGAGTGTAAACCGCCCAGGAGGGGCCGGTTTACGCTCATCCGTATTGAAGCCCATGAAGACAAGGAGTATGGTGCTCACCATTGAAGCTTAGAGGCCCAGGGCCCAAAGGCGGTTTAGAGCCCATAAACGTAAACCAGTATGAGATGTGTAAACTTGTGTTGTAAGTTAGGAAAGGTAGAAACCGAGCCGGACACGTGTATGAGCCGCCCTCGGTGTTCTGTAAACCACCGGGCGTCAACCTGTGTATATAAAGGGATGACCCGGCGGCGGTTCAGGAACAAGAAACAACAACTCGAGAGATAGGCAAAGCGGAATCGCTCCCTGCTCATCCAGACCCCATATATTCCACCACAACTGGATCGTAGGCTTTTACCTTCACCGCAAGGGGCCAAACCAGTATAAACTCCCCGTGTCCTTTGTCCGGTTTAACCCTTTTTTGCTAATCTCGTTGCGATGGCTCCACGACTAAGTCCTCTTACTAGGACATCTGACGTGTTAATTCCATGACAGTTTGCGCCCACCGTGGGGCTATCGCATGATGGTTTCGAGTTCTTAAAGGGCAACTTTGAAGGACTCAAGGGATATGCGGTTGGCCGGATGACCAAGAGTCGTCACGGCAAGCTCAACATAGACGAAGCGGGATGGGGCCCCGAGGCCGGCTCAATTGAGTACGGGTACCGGATCCCCTTTGGTGGAATTCACGTTTTCATCGGCAAGATCGGCGAATCGGGGCCTGAGCCGGACATCTTCACCGACCTCCTCGAGACGGCTCAACGTGCAAGTCCTGCCCAGGTTCAGCCTGCCATGAAGCATGCGTTCGTAGGATTCATCCATGGTGCGGAATCTGAACCGGTGTCGGACGGTGAGACGGCCATCTACTCAGATGGCGAGTCATCCACTAGTGAAGCCGAGTCGCTGTACCTATTGCAAGATGGCCGGATTGGGGGCTGTTTCGATAGCGATAGTATTCTGGACCCCCTTGAACCACCGAACCGGGTTGCGATCTTCATGGCCGGTACGCATCCCACATTGCAATCTTCATCTGCAGCAGTAATGATTTCCGGATCGGCAGCCGGGGCAGGAGGCCCTACGCGCCGGCCGGCTCAAGTTCTTTCCGGTTTGTTGGATGCTTTGACGACATTGTTGACCACGGCAGTCACCCCAGAGACTCAGGATCAACATAACGCGGAGGTTACGAAGCTGAGGGATCAGATAACTCAGGCCAAGGAGGACTTGGCGGCTGAGGAAGCTAGGATGACTGAAGAGCGGGCCACTTTAGATGCCTAGTCATAGCAGATCCAGGCGCAGAATTACCGACTTATGTTGGATCAGAATGCGTCGAACGAAGTACTAAGGAGGAAGCACCAGTCTCGTCTGCCGCCGGTTTACGAAGGAATGAATCTCTTCAATATGCCAGGAGCCGGGCCAAGTAATCTGGCAGCAGTGAACCGGACCGAGGCATCTGGGACAGCGCCGGGTCAGCCACGGGTGATGGATCCGCCTCGACGAACAGATAACTCGCCGCAGTACATACCGACGCCACCGGGTCATTTCTCTAGCCCTCTGGATAACATGATTGCTGCGGCGTCTCCCTTGGCAGCTATTCCGATGGAGGGCGAATCGCTGGCAGCGGTTGAAACGCGATGGGCCAGGGATCTTCTTCAGACCGTTGTGGTGCAGCAGCAGGCTTATTCCTACTGTCGAGACAGAATACATTCAACCCCTCGTCCGAGCAAGAGTTAAAGCAGGCACATTAACGAACCGGCTGTGTCAAGCAGTGCGCGGCACCGTGACGCCCCTCGAGGGCCTAATCCGGCATGCGGCGGTATGAATGCTCAGGATGTGGTAAACAATGGCAGAGCACGAAGGGAGGCAGAGTTAGCAGCGCAGTTGCCAGCACAGTATGCGAATCATCAAACCACTCCGGTTCAACCGACAACATCAGTTGAACGGGGACTGGCTTTCAACTCTTGGGGAGTGTTGTGTCTTATCCCAGCTTTCCTAATGTGCGGCTATCCAAGGATTTCAAGGGTCCGCGTAAAGTGCCTAATTATACCGCCAATTTACCCCCCGAGGCGTGGGTTGAAAGTTATGAGATGGCAATGGAGATGCTGGATGTGGATGAAGTGGCATGTGCAAAATACTTCACCATGATGTTAGATGGAACGGATCGCACCTGGTTAAAGAGTCTACCCGTTAACTCGATCAGTTCATGGGACGAGTTGAAGGCCCGGTTTATAGTGAATTTCAAGGATACGTGCAAACAACCCATGTCCATTGTGGATCTGGCTGCTTGTGTCCAAGGAGAGAACGAGTCAACAACTCATTGGGTGCGCCGGGTTTCAGAAATCCTGCACTCATCGGACCGCATCAATGCTGATTCGGCGATTATAACGTTGGAGGGGAATTGCCGGTTTAAGTCGCTGAAGATGAAATTGGGACGGCTCAAGCGTCATTGCAATGATATGAGAATGCTCATGGCAGCTCTGGTTAAGTATACCAATTCTGATAATACCAAGGATCCCGAGTCTAACGAAGAGAGGCCGGAGAAGGGAAAGAAGAATGCCGGTGCAAAAGGACAGCATAACCAGACTAGCCATGGGAATAACGGTAAGCGCAAGGCAGACAACAATTTTGATTTTGTGGCTAACACCAATGTTCGGGGCAATAATCAGCGCCGTAAGGGCAAACCACCCCTGCGGGGCGGAGGATCATGGATGAATCTAGAGCGTCTGCTGAACCAGCCTTGCCCAAAGCACGGGACGCAAGAAAAACCGGCTACGCATTTATGGAAAGATTGCTTCATTATGCGAGAGTTCAAAAATTCAGACCTCTTCCGGTATGATCATGGACCGTCCAGTGGATCAGGACCCGGGTTTCACGGGCCAGGTTATGGTGGAGGTAATTCCGCTTTAGGTTTTCAGGGTAATCAAGGTGGACAGGGCAATCAAGGCAATCAGAGCAACAAAGGTGGTTATAATCAGTAGGGGAATCAGCAACAGCAGCAGTCGGGTTACCAGAGCAACCCGAAGCAGTTAAACGGTGGACAGTATCATGTCTTCACTACTAGTCTGTGCAAGCGTGATCAGAAGCTTCATAAAATGGCAGTAAACTCTGTTGAACCGGCGGTGCCCCGTTATCTACGCTGGTCTGAACAGCCTATTGTGTGGAGTCGGAAGGATCATCCGCCCCGGGTTGATAATCCTGGTCATCTAGCATTGGTGGTTGCACCGCAAGTTGGGGGTTATAACTTCATCAAAGTGCTCATGGATGGAGGGATCAGTATCAATATCTTGTATTATGAAACCTTCCGGCGTATGGGGTTAACAGATAAGAATCTTGAACCATCAAACACCGTTTTTCACGGTGTGGTACTTGGTAAATCGGCTTACCCGATCGGTAAGATAGCTCTAGAGGTGGTTTTTGGAGATGATCATGATTCAAGGTCTGAGACACTGACCTTCGAAGTAGTAAAAATCAGAAGTCCGTACCATGCCCTGTTTGGACGGCCGGTTTATGCTAAATTCATGGCGAGGCCATGTTATGTTTATCTGCAGCTCAAGATGCCAGGTCATAAGGGGACCATCATGATTCATGGAGATTGCTCTAGAGTGCGAGGAAGGTGATGCGGCTTATGCTGAGTCAGTTTGTGCGACGGAGGAGTTGAAGTTTTATAAGGACAATGTTGATCCGGTAGATATGACTTCTCTGAAGAAGCCCACTACAGAGCATGATCTGGCTTTGAAGTTTAAATCGGCTGATGAGACTAAGTTGGTTGATTCTGTTCCTGGCGATTCATCCAAGAAGTTCAGCATCAGCTTTAACCTAGATCCGAAATAGGAAGGCGCGCTCATCGAGTTCATCCGTGAGAACCGGGACATCTTTGCATGGAAAACTTCTGACATGCCAGGTGTACCAAGGGAACTCGCTGAGCACACTCTTAATGTTGATCCGAAGTTCAAACTGGTCAAACAGTTTCTTCGCCGCTTTAATGAAGAGAGACACAAGGCCATTGGTGAAGAGGTAGCCCGGTTATTGGCGGCAGGGTTTATTGTGGAGGTGTTTCACCCTGAGTGGTTGGCTAATCCGGTGCTGGTACTTAAGAAAAATGGCACTTGGCGTATGTGTGTGGATTACATAGTTTTGAATAAAGTTTGCCCAACTGATCCCTTTGCCCTCCCTCGTATTGATCAAATCATTGATGCTACGGCGGGTTCTGAGCGTTTGAGTTTCCTGGATGCTTATTCGGGTTAACATCAGATCAAAATGGCAGTTAAGGACCAGGAGAAGACAGCTTTTGTAATTACTTTTGGAGCCTTCTGTTATGTATCTATGCCTTTTGGGCTCAAGAGTGCTCAGGCGACTTATCGGCGGTGTGTGCAGAATTGCCTCCATGATCAGATTGGGCGTAATGTTCATGCTTATGTGGATGATATCCTGGTGAAATCCAGGAAAGCGGAGACACTTATAACTGATTTGCAGGAAACTTTTGATAATCCAAGGGTTTATAAATGATGCTTAATCCGGCTAAGTGTGTTTTTGGTGTACCCGCTGGCAAGCTCTTGGGTTTTCTAGTGTCCAATAGGGGCATTGAGGCTAATCCGGAAAAGATCAAGGCTATCACGTCCCTGGCTAAACCGGCGTGTATCAATGACGTTCAAAGACTGGTAGGTCGAATTGCAGCACTGAGCCGGTTTATCAGCCGGTTGGGAGAGAGGGCGATCCCTCTTTATCAGATGATGAAGAAAACAGACAACTTTGTTTGGAGTGATGCTACTGATGTGGTGTTTGAGGATTTGAAGAAGCAGTCGGCCGAGCCGCCCGTCTTTGCTGCCCCCATTGATAAGGAACAATTGGTGTTATATGTGGCTGCTAATGCCCGAGCTATCAGCGTGGCTATTGTGGTGGAGCGCAAGGAGGCTAGTAAGGAATATTCGGTTCAACGGTCGGTTTACTATATCAGTGAGGTGCTTATCGAGTCCAAACAGAGATACCCCCATTGGCAAAAGCTGGTGTATGGAGTGTTTATGGCGAGCCGGAAGCTCAAGCAATACTTTCAAGGCCATCCCATCATTGTGGTCAGTTCTGCTCCATAGGGAGACATCATTCAAAACAAGGAGGCAACTGGCCGGGTTCCTAAGTGGGCTATTGAGCTTGGGCCTCACGGGTTAAAATAAATGCCTCGCACTGCTATCAAATCCCAAGCACTCGTAGACTTCATCAACGACTGGTCAGAATTGCAGGCACCGGAGGATAAACCGGATAACACATACTAGACTATTCACTTTGATGGATCCAGGCAATTGGAGGGCTCAGGGGCTGGAATTGTTCTTACTTCCCCTCGAGGTGACAAATTTTGTTATGTTCTCCGCTTAATGTTTCCCTGTACTAACAATGCAGCTGAGTATGAGGCCTTACTCCATGGACTGCGGATGGCTAAGGAGATGAACTTAATCCATGTACTTGCTTTGGTGACTCCGATTTAGTGGCTCAGCAAGTATCCGGTATGTGGGATTCCAAGGATCCACTCATGGTGGCTTATCGATGGGAGGTGGACGTCATTGTCGGTCACTTCAACGGTTATCAGGTCGAACACATTGATAGACATAAAAATGAAGCGGCAGACGCTTTAAGCCGGCTCGGATCCCAGCGTAAACCAGTGCCGCCTAATGTTTTTCTGGATGTTCTGCATAATCCGTCGGTCAAGGTACCAACGGAGGAGGATCTGGCGATTCCTGACCCGGAGGCTCAACTGGTGGCGGTTCTTCATGCTATCCCTGACTGGACATTGCCATATCTGGCGTACATGAACCGGGGAGAGTTACCAGAGGATGAAGTTTTAGCCAAACAGATAATCCGGCGTTCTAAGTCCATGGCTATTGTCAATGGCGAGTTGCACCACTGCAGTGTCTCAAGGGCGTTTCAGCGTTGTGTTTCTTCTGAAGAAGGCTGAGAGATCTTGCATGAAATCCATGAAGGAGATTGTGGTCATCATGCCGGTTCAAAATCTTTGGTGGCTAAAGCTTTCCGGCACGGTTTTTACTGGTTAACAGCTCATGCTGATGCGGAAGATCTGGTCCGAAGGTGTGACGGCTGTCAGAAGTTTGCACGTCGAGCTCATGTTCTGGCTCAGGAGTTGAGGATGATTCTAATTACTTGGCCGTTTGCAACTTAGGGGCTGGATATGGTTGGGCCTTTTAAGAGATCCAAGGATAAGAAGACCCACCTCCTGGTGGCGGTTGATAAATTCACCAAGTGGGTGGAGGCAGAGCCGGTAAGCAAGTGTGAAGCGGCCACGGTGGTTCAGTTCATGAAAAAGGTGATCTTCCAGTTTGGCTTTCCACACAGCATTATAACAGATAATGGCACGAATCTCTCCAAGGGAGCTATGGAAGAGTTCTGTCAACGTGAGCACATCCGGCTTGATGTATCGTCGGTAGCCCACCCCAAATCTAATGGTCAAGCGGAGAGAGCTAACCAGGAAATCTTAAAGGGTATCAAGCCCCGGCTCATGGTCCCTTTGAAACGGATGCCGGATTGTTGGGTGGAGGAGTTGCCTTCCGTTCTATGGAGTATTAACACCACCCCCAATAGATCTACAGGTTACACACCCTTCTTCATGGTCTATGGATCAGAAGCAGTTCTCCCAAGTGATATACGTCATGACTCGCCCTGAGTGGCAGCTTACGTTGAAGCAGATAATGAAAAAGCACGCCAGGATGCCTTGGACCTGTTAGATGAACAACGGGATATTGCGGCAGCTCGCTCGGCGATTTATCAGCAAGACCTGTGGCGTTATCACAGCCGCCGGATTAAAACCAGGACTTTCCAAGAAGACGACTTGGTGCTCCGGCTTATCCAAGATCAGACTGAAATGCATAAGTTGTCTCCACCTTGGGAAGGACCCTTTGTGGTCAGCAAGAATTTGAACAGCGTACCATACTACCTCATCGATGTTCGAGAGCACAAAGGCTCATGCAAATCAGAAGAGGAGACTCGCTGACCGTGGAATATAGCTCATCTTCGGCCTTATTACACCTGAGCCATAAGCTCCTACTATGTATATATATTTAACAATGTACATATTATGATCAATAAATAAACCGGCATCCTCGCTAAAGTGGGGCCTCTCCTGTTTTCATCTTATATGTCTCTTTGATTACTTGGGGGCTCATGCTCACAAAGCAGAATTTTCCAGTAAACCGGCTTATAAAACCACAACATAGCTTGGGAGCTTCACACCCAAGGGACCAAAGAGAGCTTGTTGCCACGCACATCTCAAACATAGGTACCCATTGAGCACATCTCACAATGTTACTTGGGGGCTCTTTGTGCACAGCAACAAAGAGTTTGAAATGACCCTTGTAATAGGCTATCAAGCCAGGCTTGGAAGCCAGGTGTATTCACCTAAAACCCCGGGTTAACCTACCTTCATCAAGTAAGCCACTCCATCCAGGTAATCCTGGTATGACCTGCCGACCGTTTGACAAGTCAATCTTATACAGACCCTGAACTTGTCAAAGTTAAAACGACAATTGGTTAATTGGAGACCCATCTTAGAAGGCTTTGTCAAATGGTTTAACTCAGCGGCCTGGCAGCCCATGAAAAGCCTCGACTACAAGTTTTTATTTGACTTTTTTTTGCAAGTTTTTCTTTCCTTTGATAAGGTTTTATGGTAAACCGGCGTCCATTGACCCGGTTTGACTATAAGTCATTTCATCAGCCCGGTGTTTCTTAACCCGGTGCAACTTTCAACTATCAGTTGCTAGCACAAAATCAATTATAACCGGTGTTTATTAACCCGGTCTGGCATTGACTATAAGTCGCCAGGATGATCATCCGGTGTTTATCATAACCCGGCGTGGTTTACTATATACCAGCACATCATGGTGAGAGTTATCAATACTCAGGATTTGGGTTATCACCCTTACTACAAAAATAATTGGTAAATAAATGATGTGATTTAAATCACAAGTATGAGGTATTTTCATATTTCATTATCTTTACAGACTTGGTTATAAACTATGACTTCATATTGTGCATCGTAATCCGTCCGGCGGTAAACCGCCAGGATAAGCTTATGACATGCAGAAAACAGGATTGCATAACACTGATAAAAATCATAAGCACACATTGCATCTTATGACAAAGTGGCAGTCTCAGGAAAGTGATTATACGGCATAGCAGACCAAGTGTTTTGAGCTATGCACGATGGCATAGCAGACCAAGTGTTTTAAACTAGCCTATTACAAGACGCTTGGACCGCCCAACAAGATAATTGTTTTTCTACAGAGGACGGTACACAAATGGTAAACCGGCTTCCGGATTACGATTCCTCTTCGGCTTGACGAGAAGTTTGCGGATCACCTTGCACCGGTTCAACCTCCTCCTCCCCACCCAGTGGCTGGAAGTCAATGGTTGCCCAGTCAATCCCGGTTAAAGCTTGGAAGACAACTTCATCATTTATAAGATTGGACGGTTCAACATAAGGGGCATAAGTGTGCTTACGGATTGGCGGGATAAGATTCTGTACTTCTTTCACAGATGCATCAACCCATTTGTTGTCCGCATCATAGTTGGACCGGTGGACAGACAAGTCAACTTCTTTGGCCAATATGCTTGCAAGCGGGCGCATCTCCTTTGTCAAGGCTTTGAGGGCTTCATTATCAAATTCTGACCCGTCTTATTGTTGGCTAGGATAGCCCTTTCCGATATCTTCTGGAACAAGATCAGCTATCCAAGCTTTGTTCTGAGTCAGTGCAGATAGAGCGCCAGCCCTTGCAGCAGATCCCTTTACCTCTTCTATCTGGGCAGGAGTCATAGATAATTTGGCATGTGTCCTTGATTAAGGTTGGAGGCGGTTTATTGTATGAGGCCGCGCAGATGACTCGTTGAGCACCAGTATACAGTTGTTCTATCAAGGTATAGGTTGCCTTCAACTTCCTACGTATATCCGAGCCCAGATGAGCAACACGACTACCTGCAACGGTTTAAGAGTTCGCTGTTAAACCGGCAGTTTCAAAGATGTTTAAGAAAGACTCCTATAACGAGTACTTACCAAATATAGCATAAGTCATAGCATTGATCTGACACTTTAAACCAGTTAGATCTTCTGCCACCGGTTTAAGAGCCGCTTCAGCGTCTTCAGCCCGTTTTAACAGAGTGGCCCTCTCAGTTTCCCACTCTGCCTACTCGCTTTTGAAGCCATCCTTTAATTGCTCCATGGCAGTTAAAGTGTCCTTCAATTCATCTTTGGCTTTGGAAGTTTTTTCTTGCTGCGACTTGATATTTTCTTGAAGATCGATGATTTGGGAATCTTTGCTGCTCAAATCAGCCTGCAAAAGACAGATACTAAAGTTGTTAATACTTTCTCAAAAGTCCCAAGCACACAACAAGTTATACACTTGTCACTTGGGGGCTAATGCGGATTGCTTCTTCTTGACTTATATTTTAAGTCCCAAGGCTCAATACAAGTATTAATCTTGGCACTTGGGGGCTAATGCTTAATTGGTCAGATAAACTGGAGGTGAAGGAATTCAACAAGGATAAACTTTGCAACAGGAAATCTCGGTTCATCTTGAAGAGATAAACCGGCCCTTGGGGCTATAGAGTTGAAGTCTTTTTTATCAAAAGTCCCGGTTCATCTTGAAGAGATAAACCAGCCCTTGGGGGCTACAATGGAGTTGATATAAAGCACAAAGAAAAATTTATAAAATGTTTGAATAGAAGTTACCTCATAGCGCTCCTTCATCAAGTTGACTAAACCGGCCTCATAATCACGACTTGTATATAGGCGGTTTAGATATCCAGAGTGGAGTTACTGAGCATTGAGATGAGCATAGCCTGACAAATCAGTCTTCCACTTGCCTTTGTCCACAGCAATAAATTCCTCTTTGGCACTGTGCTTTGATAAAGCGACAGGGTTGCCACGAGAAGTGTGGCCAAAACCGGTAATCACCACATCATTGGTCGTGCCATCAACAATCTCATCTGCATTGGACGGTTTAGCAGCGGATCTTGCTGGGCTTGTGGGATTAGCAGATGGACTTGGTGGATCGGCAGCTGGGCTTGGCGGATCAGCATGAGGACTAGCCGGATTAACTTTTGGTGGATCAACATAAGTGTCTTGACCTTGTGGCACAGGATCATCTCGATCAGCAGCTTCTGAGGTCCTTTCCGGTTCAAAAGACGGATTATCATCAGTGGGAGTAGTCAGCTTGGCTTTTTTACTGAGTCGGACTTTGGCACTGCAAGTAACAAACAGAGGTTAGTATGATAAACCAGTGCAAGAAAGCAAAATTAAAATTACTATGCTTACCCAGGGACGGCCTTGAGGGGAGGAATCTGTGTGGTTGATGAGTCGCCAGAGGATGAATTGGAAGTGCCCTAATAATTGGAATCAGATGGATTAAGAGGGTATCGGAAGTAACCCGCTTTGGGATAAGATTTGTTAGAAGTACAAGAGACCTCTGCACGGCATTTCCAAACTGGTGTGTCCTGTAAACTGTAGGAGGTAACTTGTTGACCACTGTGTCGGGTTGTGCGACGAGCTTCAGGTTGCTGTGTCTTCAAAGAAAAGTGTGGGTCCAAATAAGCGAGAGGATGCAGAGATTTTACTTTCCGGACTGCGCGATGGAATTTTCGTACTGGCACAAGAACTGAATTGGAAGAAAGGGGAATTACGTCTACATGATCAGCACGGCTGGCTTCCGCATCATCCTGATAATGATCATTGTCAATAAGGTGCATGAAAAATGAGCCGAGGGAATCAAGTTCTACCTCTGATTCCGAGTCATCAACATCTTTGGCCGGATAGGGGACTCGGCGGTTCTCTTCATTCGCTGGTTTCTTTGAGGCCTTGTTCTTAGCACGAGGCGCTCTCACCAGTTTGTCTTGTCGTTTAGCCGGTTTATCTTGAGATTTCCTATTCCAGAACGGGTCATTGTTTTGCAAAGATAAACAAAAGGTCATCAGAAAGTTTCAACAGGAGGGCGAACTAACAGCAGAACAGTATAATTCTTACAGCTGGCGGTTTATGGGAGGCATAAGAGGGACGTAGCCCAGTCTTGCTACACTCAGATATCGGTTCATCCAACATCTTTTTGACAGCTTCAGTAATTGCTTCATCAGTTAGCTGAACATCAATATGGCGTTGAGGATCTTTTAACTCTCCTGTATACTCGCACATTAAACAAGGATGCTGGCTTAAGGTCAAGATACTCCATGAAACCCAACAACGGACAAGGTCAATACCACTTAAACCGTTTGCCATAAAATCTCGGATTTTGGAAATCTGTGGTGCATATTTTGATCGTTCCTTAGCGGTGAGCCGTTGAGGCAATGGATGTTCATTACTGAGCCGGTGAGCACGATAACCTGGCAGAGGATTTTCATCTTCAGGAGCGGTATTCTGGCAGTAGAACCATGTTTGATTCAAATCCTTGGGGTGGCTGCGGCGTTTGGCGTGAGGAAAATTGACTTCTTTCCTTTTCTGGATTGACACCCCGCCAACTTTAGTGTTGGGGCCATCAGTAAATTCTGTACGATGGTTCAAGTGGAAGAAGTCTCTGAAAAATTCAACGGTTGGTTCTTCTTGTAGATAAACTTCACAAAAGACTTGGAAGTTGCAAATATTGGACACAGAGTTTGGTCCAATATCCTGAGGGTGGAGTTGGAAGCTGGCAAGTACATCCCGAATTTTTTTTTTCCGGGAGGGCTAAACCCTCAGTCCAGATGATGTACAAAAACAACCACTTCTCCATCTTGAGGTTCAGGAGGGTTTTCAGTGCCCGGGGCTCTCCAATGGATGATTTCTTGCTTTGCTAAAGCGCCAGTCACAACATACGAATTAAGCTGCTCTTCCGTAACCAGGGAGGGAGCCCAGTTGTAGGAGAAGAACTGTTTGGTCATTTTTTGGTGAAAAGCTGTAAAAGAAGTTCAGATGCCGGATTACGGTTCAAGATTGATATGCATAAACCGGCACCAGGGCAGGGGAAGGGATCAAATAAGGAAAATATACATGTTAAACCGGATACTAATGCTTAGGTAAAAATGGCGGTTTAAGAGAGGGCTAATGGTACCTGCCGGATTATGAATTTCTAACAGTTAAACCGCCTACAATGGTGCGGAAGGGACAGATCTGAAATTTTCTTAAGTGTTGCACAAATAGGTTTTACAAGTTGGTGTGATAATTTCAGATCTACCGCAGTTCTACAAAAGGGGATAAATTTTAAACCTAAAAGACGCGACAGCAGAAGAGTGCATATGCTTAGATGAGATCTCATGCAGTAAAAAGTGGTTTCTGAGGGTGACTAGGGGCGCTGAACTACTACCGCACACCTTTGCTATCAGTTTCAGATCTATTTATGAGATCTAGGAGAGAAAAAGGATGAACAATGAAGAACACCGACGAACAGCAGAACCCTAATGCAGATCTAATATTTGGAAAGAGGAGTACTTACTGATGTTGCGGGGCAGCGGAGGGGCGTCGTAGTCTATCTGATCAAGAACAAGTTGATGCAGCGGCCTTGTTGATGCAGTGCTCGAAGGACGACGGCGGCGACGGAGCTCGGGCTCTTCGGGGTCGCGAGGAAGAAGAAGAGGTGAAGAGGCAAGGGGGAGAATGGAAAGGACCCTCGGTCTTATTTATAAGGGCAAAGGGATAAATGACAGGCGCGAGAATCGAGAAGCCAAAAATCGGATATCTGATACAGCTGTCGTCTCGGTCTTCGGGGATTAATTAATAAAAGAAGCATTTACAGGTTTTTATACAGAGATGATGTCATGACGATTTGCTGCAAATTTAGAAGATGGCGTCATGGCGGTTTACCAAGTTTATATGAAGGAGACGTCATGGCAGTTTACAAGGATCATAGGAGGATGTTTAAGGAATTTTTCTAAGTATTGAAGATTGACATGAACAGGTTCAAATCAATCTGGGGCCTAATGTTGGGGATATAACTACTGAGTGTAAACCACCTAGGAGGGACCGGTTTACGCTCATTCGTATTGAAGCCCATGAAGACAAGGAGTATGGCGCTAACCATTGAAGTTTAGAGGCCTAGGGCCCAAAGGCGGTTTAGAGCCCATAAACGTAAACCGGTATGAGATGTGTAAACTTGTGTTGTAAGTTAGGAAAGGTAGAAACTGAGCCGGACACGTGTATGAGTCGGCCTCGGTGTTCTGTAAACCGCCGGGCATCAACTTGTGTATATAAAGGGACGACCAGGCGGCGGTTCAAGAACAAGAATCAACAACTCGAGAGATAGGTAAAGCGGATTCGCTCCCTGCTCACCAAGACCCCATCAATTCCACCACAACTGGGTCGTAGGCTTTTACCTTCACCGAAAGGGGCCGAACCAGTATAAACTCCCTGTGTCCTTTGTCCAGTTTAACCCCTTTTTGCTAATCTCGTTGCGATCGCTCCACGACTAAGTCCTCTTACTAGGACATCTGACGTGTTAATTCCACGACAATAGTCATTTCAAAAAAATCCTATGCACACGCAAGATCATGGTGATGCATAGCAACGAGACAGGAGAGTGTGTCCATGTACCCTCGTAGACCGAGCTAATCAGGTTGAAATTTTTCCACATAAGCATCGCAGCCCCAAAATTTAAGAAATGACACCTTTGGTTTCTTGCCAAATCACTGTTCATAAGGTGTCATATCAACGAATTTCGATGGTGCCCTTTTTAAAGTGAATGCAGTTGTCTCTAATGCATAACCCCAAAATGATAGTGGTAAATCGGTAAGATACATCATAGATCACACCACATCAAATAAAGTGTGGTTACGACGTTCAGATACACCATTACGCTGTGGTGTTCCATGTGGCGTGAGCTATGAAACTATTCCACATTGTTTTTAAATGAAGGCAAAACTCATAACTCAAATATTTTCTTCTACGATCAGATTGTAGAAACTTTATTTTCTTGTTACGATGATTCTCCACTTCACTCTGAAATTCTTTGAACTTTTCAAATGTTTCAGACATGTGTTTCATTAAGTAGATATAACCATATCTGCTTAAATCATCTGCGAAGGTCAGAAAATAACGATACTCGCCACGAGCATTAAAACTCATTGGATCGCATACATTGGTATGTATTATTTCCAATAAGTCAGTAGCTCGTTCCATTGTTCCGGAGAACGGACTTTTAGTCATCTTGCCCAAAAGGCACGGTTCGCAAGCATCAAATGATTCATAACCAAGTGATTCCAAAAATCCATCTTTATGGAGTTTCTTCATGCGCTTTACACTGATATGACCTAAACGGCAGTGCCACAAATAAGTTGCACTATCATTATCAACTTTGCATCTTTTGGCATCAATATTATGAATATGTGTATCACTACGATCGAGATCCAACAAACTATTTTCATTGGGTGTATGACCATCGAAGGTTTTATTCATTTAAACAGACAAACAATTATTCTCTGACTTTAAATGAATAATCATATTGCAATAAACATGATCAAATCTTATTCATGCTCAACGCAAACGCCAAATAACATTTATTTAGGTTTAACACTAATCCCAAAAGTATAGGGAGTCTGCGATGATGATCATATCAATCTTGGAACTACTTCCAACACGCATCGTCACTTCACCCTCAACTAGTCTCTGTTTATTCTGTAACTCCTGTTTCGAGTTACTAATTTTTAGCAACCGAACAAGTATCAAATACTCAGGGGCTACTATAAACACTAGTATGGTACACATCAATAACCTGTATATCAACTATACCCTTGTTCACTTTGCCATCCTACTTATTCACCAAATATTCAGGGAATTTCCACTTCTAGTGACCATTTCCTTTGAAGTAGAAGCACTCAGTTTCAGGCTTTGGTCTAGCTTTGGGCTTCTTCACGGGAGTGACAACTTGCTTGCCATTATACTTGAAGTTCCCTTTCTTTCCCTTTGCCCTTTTCTTGAAACTAGTGGTCTTGTCAATCATCAACATTTGTTGCTCTTTCTTTATTTCTACCTTCGTAGATTTCAACATCATGAAGAGCTTGGGAATCGTTTTTGTCATCCCTTGCATACTATAGCTCATCACGAAGTTCTAGTAACCTGGTGATGGTGACTAGAGAGCTCTGTCAATCACTATATTATCTGGAAGATTAACTCCCACTTGATTCAAGCAATTGTAGTACCCAAACAATTTAAGCACATGCTCACTAGTTGAGCGATTCTCCTCCATCTTTTAGCTATAGAACTTGTTAGAGACTTCATATCTCTCAACTCGGGTATTTGCTTGAAGTGTTAACTTCAACTCCTGGAACATCTCATATGGTCCATGATGTTCAAAACGTCTTTGAAGTCCCGATTCTAAGCTGTTAAGCATGGTGCACAAAACTATCAAGTAGTCATCATATTGATCTTAGCCAAACGTTCATAATGGCTGCATCTACTCCTGCAATAGGGCTGTCACCTAGCGGTGCATTAAGGACATAATTCTTCTGTGCAGCAATGAGGATAAACCTTAGATCACGGATCTAGTCCGCATCATTGCTACTATCATCTTTCAACATGGTTTTTCTCTAGGAACATATCAAAAATAAACATAGGGAAGCAACAACGCGAGCTATTGATCTACAACATAATTTGCAAAATACTATCAGGACTAAGTACATGATAAATTAAAGTTCAATTAATCATATTACTTAAGAACTCCCACTTAGATAGACATCTCTCTAATCATCTAAGTGATCACGTGATCCAAATCAACTAAACCATGTCCGATCATCAAGTGAGATGGAGTAGTTTTCAATGGTGAACATCACTATGTTGATCATATCTACTATATGATTCACGCTCGACCTTTCGGTCTTAGTGTTCCGAGGCCATATCTGTATATGCTAGGCTCGTCAAGTTTAACCTGAGTATTCCGCGTGTGCAACTATTTTGCACCCGTTGTATTTGAACGTAGAGCCTATCACACCCGATCATCACGTGGTGTCTCAGCACGAAGAACTTTCGCAACCGTGCATACTCAGGGAGAAAACTTATACCTTGAAATTTAGTGAGAGATCATCTTATAATGCTACCGTCAATCAATGCAAAATAAGATGCATAAAGGATAAACATCACATGCAATCAATATAAGTGATATGATATGGCCATCATCATCTTGTGCTTGTGATCTCCATCTCTGAAGCACCGTCATGATCACCATCGTCACCGGCGCGACACCTTGATCTCCATCGTAGCATGGTTGTCATTTCGCCACCTATTGCTTCTACGACTATCGCTACCGCTTAGTGATAAAGTAAAGCAATTACAGGGAGATTGCATTGCATAAAATAAAGTGACAACCATATGGCTCCTGCCAGGTTCCAATAACTCTGTTACAAAACATGATCATCTCATACAATAAAATATAGCATCACGTCTTAACCATATCACATCACAACATGCCCTGCAAAAACAAGTTAGACGTCCTCTACTTTGTTGTTGCATGTTTTATGTGGCTGCTATGGGCTGAGCAAGAACCATTCTTACCTACGCATCAAAACCGCAATGATAGTTCGTCAAGTTAGTGTTGTTTTAACCTTCTCATGGACCAGGTGTAGCCACACTCGGTTCAACTAAAGTTGGAGAAACTGACACCCGCCAGCCACGTCGGTAGAACCAGTCTCACGTAAGCGTACGCGTAATGTCGGTCCGGGCCGCTTCATCCAACAATACCGCCGAACTAAAGTATGACATGCTGGTAAGCAGTATGACTTGTATCGCCCACAACTCACTTGTGTTCTACTCGTGCATATAACATCTACGCATAAAACCAGGCTCGGATGCCACTGTTGGGGAACATATTAATTTCAAAAATAATCCTACGCACACGCAAGATCATGGTGATGCATAGCAACGAGAGGGGAGAGTGTGTCCATGTACCCTCATAGACCGAAAGTGGAAGCATTACCACAACGCGGTTGACGTAGTCATACGTCTTCACGATCTGACCGATCAAGTAACAAACGCACGACACCTCCGAGTTCAGCACACGTTCAGCTCGATGACGTCCCTCGAACTCCGATCCAGTCGAGCTTTGAGGGAGAGTTCCATCCGCAAGACGGCGTGGTGACGATGATGATGTTCTACCGACGCATGGCTTCGCCTAAGCACCGCTACGATATTATCAAGGTGGATTATGGTGGAGGGGAGCACCGCACACGGCTAAGAGATCTCCGGGATCAATTGGTGTGTCTATGGGGTGCCCCCCTCCTCCGTAAATATAGGCGGGAGGAGGAGAGGGCCGGCCAAGGGGAGAGGCGCGCCCAAGGAGGGGCAATCCTACTCCAAGTAGGTCCCCCCCTTCCTATTCCAAGTAGGAGAAGGGGGAAGGAGGAGGTGGAGAGAAGGAAGGAGAAGGGGGGCCGCCGCCCCCTTCCATTTCCCAATTCGAATTGGGGCAAGGGGGGCCGCGCGCCACCTCCTGGCCTCCCTCTCTCCTTTCTACTAAGTCCCATAAGGCCCAATAGCTTCCCGGGGGGGTTCCGATAACCTCCGGTACTCCAATAAATGTTCGAAACCTCCTGGAACTATTCCGGTGTCCCAGCACAGTCGTCCAATATATCAATCTTCATGTCTCGACCACTTCGAGACTCCTCGTCATGTCCCCGATCTCATCCGGGACTCCGAACTACCTTCGGTAAATCAAAATACATAAACTCATAATATAAATCGTCACCGAACTTTAAGCGTGCGGACCCTACGGGTTCGAGAACTATGTAGACATGACCGAGACACGTCTCCGGTCAATAACCAATAGCGAAACCTGGATGATCATATTGGCTCCCACATATTCTACGAAGATCTTTATCGGTCAAACCGCATAACAACATACGTTGTTCCCTTTGTCATCGGTATGTTACTTGCCCGAGATTCGATCGTCGGTATCTCAATACTTAGTTCAATCTCGTTATTGGCAAGTCTCTTTACTCGTTATGTAATGCATCATCCCGCAACTAACTCATTAGTCACATTGCTTGCAAGGCTTATAGTGATGTGCATTACCGAGAGGGCCCAGAGATACCTCTCCGACAATCGGAGTGACAAATCCTAATCTCGAAATACGCCAACTCAAAAAGTACATTTGGAGACACCTGTAGAGCACCTTTATAATCAGCCAGTTATGTTGTGACGTTTGGTAGCACACAAAGTGTTCCTCCGGTATACGGGAGTTGCATAATCTCATAGTCATCGGAACATGTATAAGTCATGAAGAAAGCAATAGCAACATACTAAAGGATGAAAGTGATAGGCTAATGGAATGGGTCAAGTCAAGCACATCATTCTCTGAATGATGTGATCCCGTTAATCAAATGACAACTCATGTCTATGGCTAGGAAATTTAACCATATTTGATTCAACGAGCTAGTCAAGTAGAGGCATACTAGTGACACTCTGTTTGTCTATGTATTCACACATGTATCAAGTTTCCGGTTAATACAATTCTAGCATGAATAATAAACATTTATCATGAAATAAGGAAATAAATAACAACTTTATTAGTGCCTCTAGGGCATATTTCCTTCAAAACGTTTGCGTAAATGTGGCCTAACGCAAACAATTTTCAAGAGGATGTCGACTGTGATTGTTCATTGATCCAACACGGTTTATTCCTACAAACCGTGTGCGTTGCCAAGGTCATCGCCCATGATGTTTTCTCAATAACCGTTTGCAATAGAAAAACCCAATTAGCAGGATAATTGTCCTATTATCAATAATCCATTTATTAATACAATTGACATTTCATATTAAGCACACAATATATTGCATTTCCATATTAAGGAAGCAGGATTTCATAATTGAAATACATCAGAGTACAACATCATATAGCTTCAGCACTCAGCTACCCCATTACACAACTGCAGCAGCACCAAGTTTCACATGCAACATCTATAACCTTTCGAAATTAGCATCATAGACGGTACATAGACAAATGAATCTCATCTGGAAAACTACTGAAGTGGAAGGCGAATATTGAGCCTTCATTGATGTTGAAGGTGAAAGTGCAATCATGCCCTTAATATTATTTTGATGTTGATGACAATATACTCATAGGGGACTAACAAAGTTTGTCAAGTATATCTCAGGTTTTAGTCCCCTCAGAATCAATTGTGTGTGTGGATTATGATTTCAGATATATTGAACTTCATCAAGAACGAAGAAACAAAACTTTATTTATGTTTATTCTTGAGTATAGGGATCCCGCACTATTAAGATGGGAACATGGGGTCTTGTGAGAGTCTTGCTCAAAATCTACTTCAAACTCATTATCTGGTCTTCATCTCTGTCGGACGACCAATACTCACCGGATGTTCGGCTTCTCCTATATAGAGCCAAAACATCGGACGTCCGGTATTCACCAGACGTCCGGCAATCTTTCATCCGAACCAAAACATTGGATGTCCGGAACCCTTCGATCATCCCGTACATTCTATACAGTGGCAAAACATCGATTGTCTGATATTCTTCGGTTGTCCCGGACATTCTCCACCGAGCCTAAATACCGGATGTCCGGGATCCTCCATTCGTCCGGTACCTTCTATACCGTACCAAAACAACGGTCGTCTGGTCCATGTCGGACGTCTAGTGTCTGTCGAACCTTCTGTCGTCCGTTGTGCATCGGACATCCGATGTTGCAGTGTTGTTTTGGGCTCTAACAGACACTTATTGAGGCATATTATAAATATCTCTCTCCTATCCCGTGAGAGGGTTGAGCATTCACTTCCAACATCCTCAAGGACACATTTCACTCTCTCTCTCTCTCACTCTCCAACACCAAATCTTAGATTCCTAAGGGTTTTTAGACCATTTGAGAGAAGTTGTCCACCCAAGTGATAGATCCACTCCTTCCCCTTCTTTGCACCAAAGGTATTCGTGATTTGAGCAAGTATTGAGATTTTCCCCATTGTTCTTGTTACTCTTGGAGGTTGGAGACTCCTAGGTGGTAGGAGTCATTCGGAGAGGAATCGTTCATTGTGATTACCCCGGGAAAGTTTGTGAGGGTTTGGAGATCACCCAAAGGTCTACCACTAGTGGTTGAGAAACGCCTTCATGGTGTTGTCTCAAAGGGAGAATAGGGTGAGCCTTCGTGGTGTTGGTGTGCCTTCATGGTAACATCCACCTCTCTAACGGTGACGTAGCTTCCCTCCAAGGAAGTGAACATCGGCATACATCCTCATCTCTCGAAGTTGCGGTTATCCCTAACCCTAACTTCCTACTTGTGGTTACTTGTCTCTTAGGCCTTACTTATATCATATTGTGTTTGCTTACTCACATACTTGTGTTACTTGTTTACCTTGCTTAGCTCTTAGCATCATACTTGCAATTGTTAGGCTCACTTTCATATTCCGCTTTATTGCCTAAAATTGCTAAGTAATGATTAAAATTTGTAAGTGTACCTATTCACCCCCCCTCTAGGTCCATCTAAGTCCTTTCAATTGGTATCAGAGCCTTGTGCTATATTCTTGTGGCTTAACTTCCCTATAGAGAGATGAACCCCGATGGGACTCCCCTTGTTGCGGATCTGAAGGATAAGGGCACGGCTTCCACGGAAGACAAGTCCTTTACTTCTGAGGATCTGGAACCGACACTTGCTAAGCAAAAGGAGGAGCATGATGCTTCTCTTGAGGCCTTGGTCCAAATGAGACTAGCCACTTTGACCACGATGCTTGCACCACTTTCTGGTGGTGCGGCCTCGAGGCCAACTGTGCCTACTCCTTCACTTGGCGAACAACCTCCTAGTAATGAATACTCCAGTGTTCCTTGGCTTTATGCAAGACCTCAAGTACAGAAACCAAAGTATAAACCTCAAGGCAAACCTCCTTTACTTGATGACACAAACGATTTTGCTTTGTGGAGAGTTGCTATGAAGGATCATCTTCAATATGGAAATGATGAGATGTTGGAGATCTTGGAGTATGGTTATCAAGCTGTAGACCCGAAGAATCTTACACCAAGAGAACTATATGACAAGCATCTCAATGACACGGTAATCATGTGCATAAGGAGAGGTATGACTAACAAGCAAAGGAGACCATACATACACATCACAAGTGCCAAGGAATTATGGGATAGCGTTGTGAGGACCAAGACCGGTACCTCCACTCTCTGGCTTGCTCAATATTAAGTTGCCAAGGGTCAATTGCAAAACTTTTGTATGGAGAAAGGTGAATCCCCCACGCAGCTCCTTGAGCATCTCATGACTCTCACCGTCGACATCGAGTCTTGTGATTGTGACAAGACACAAGATGGATTCAACTTGACTAAGTGATTTCTTGTGGACAAGTTGCTTCATGTTCTTGCCCCATATCATCACCAAATGGTGTGGGACATATACAACACCATGGATTCAAGTAAATGGCCCCGAATGACATCATATCCACGTTCAAACTATTTGAAGAATCAAAGGCAAATGCCACAAAACATCTTGCCATGCACGGTACCCCAACATCAAAGATCAATCTTGCATTGAAGGACAAGCATGTATGTGAAGAAGAGCAAAGTGAAGAAGGAGAAGATGATGGTGATGAAGATGGTGATGCGATTGACTCCTATGAGAGCCCTTCATATGAAGACATTGCCCTCTTTGTTAAGAAGTTCAGTGCGGGAAAATTTAAGGGAAGATTCCAGAAGAAGAAAGTGAGAAAATGCTACAACTGTGGAGAAACCAACCACTTCTCCAATGATTGCCCTTATGAGAAGAGAGAAGATAAACCAAGGTTTCCCAAGAAGAAGTTGCCAAATCCTTTGAACTCCAAGCTCAAGAAGAGAGATGGGAAAGCAATGGTTGCTCATGAAGAATCCGATCCGGATGATGTTAGTGGTGTTGCCGGAGTAGGTCAAGATTCTCAGAACACTTTGAGGCTAGTCAATAAGAGTGGTGATGTTGTCACCTACAACTATATGAAAGGCTATAAGGGAAACACTCACAAGTGCCTAATGGCAAAGGTCGTGGTAGAACATGGAGAGGATCAAAACTCTCCTGACAAGGTCAAGGTAACCCCACGATCAAACCCTCCTCTCTTCACTCCTTCTACTCCTAGTGATGAGTATCTTGATGCGGAGGATATTTATGATGATGATGATATAGATTATCCTATGCTTGCTAAACTTAGTAAGTTCATGTTCTCCCTCAAAGGAAAGAAGCTCAATATGTTTTGTATGCTTATGGAGATGGTGAGTAAGCACACCATCACCATTAAGGGACTCGAAACCCTCGTCGCCGAGGAAAAGGAAAAATATGAAATCCTTGAGATAAAAGTCCAATATGATGAAGCACTAAATGATGAACTATGCATGAAAATTGGTGCTAATATTGATGTTCATGCTAAAGAGTTTGCCTTCTTGAAAAAGGGTAAGGACTTCTGCGAGGAGTTGATGAATGATAAAGTAAGCTTGTGGAGTCTCATGCTTATCTCTCTAAGGATTGTGAGCTTCTATCCATGTCCCTAAAGACTAAGGAAGAAGAGCTCACTCTTCTTAAGAAGAGTTTTGAGACACTCAAGCTTACCTATCTTGAAACTCTAGCAAAGGCTTACTCTTCTCCTATTATCAATGTTGATGCTTGTACTACTAACACTAGTGGTGACCTAGCATCTATTCTTGAGGAAAATCGCTTTCTCAAGGCTCAACTCAAGAAAGGACTCATGGCATGTGCTCAAGTACAAAATAATCTTAATGAGGTATTGAGCGAACACAATGAGGTGTTTGCCAAAGACGGGCTCGGGTTTGATCCAAGAACAAACAAGAATAAGACATCCTCTCAAAAGTGCAGCACTCCTCTAAAAGAAACATTTGTACAATAAGGACACAACGAGAGAGGTAAGGTTGTGAGTGGGAAGGCCACTCGGGGCATGTCCACTCTCAACAAGCCAAAAGAGTTCATGCCTCCATCCTATGTACTCCGTAAAACTAAGGGTGGAGAAGTTTATGCAAAATTAGTTGGTCCTCAGAATGCATTCCGGTTCTATGCTATTTGGGTCCCTAAGACCCTTGTGACTAACTTGAGAGGTGCCATTGCAAAATGGGTGCCTCTAACCAAGTCATAATTGTGTGTAGGTGGCTTTCTCTGGTGCAATAAAATGGGTGATCGATAGTGGATGCACAAGTCATATGACCGGAGATAGAAAATTGCTCTACGATTTCATGGAGGCTATTCAACCATCTATGAGCATTATGTTTGGTGGAGGATCAAAAGGACAGGTACTCGGTTTGGGCAAGGTGGCTATCACAAATAACATGCCTCTTGCAAATGTCATGCTTGTCCAATCCCTTAAATATCATTTACCTTCCGTTCGCCAATTGGCTTCTATTGGTTATGATACACTCTTTGGACTAACGGATGTGAAATCTTTAAGAGAGATACTCTCGAAGCGGCCTTTGTTGAAGAGTTGGATGGCAACCTTTACATGGTTGATTTCTCGAAAGAGAGCACATTCCATGCAACTTATCTAATGGACAAGGCCGACAAGGGGTGGCTATGGCATCGCCGGTTAGCCCATGTTGGCATGAGAAATCTTCAAGATCTCTTAAAGGGTAATAACATCCTTGGACTAACCAATGTCTCTTTTGAGAAAGATTGTGTGTGTGGTGCACGCATAGCCGGGAAGCAACATCAATCAAAGCACCCACCCAAGAATATCGTGTCTACTTCAAGACCTTTGGAGATCCTTCATGTGGATCTTTTGGCCCTCCTTCATGGGATAATCTTGGTGGGAAAAAGTATGGGCTTGTCATTGTTGATGATTACTCAAGATATACATGGGTGTTTTTCCTCAAGTCCAAGGACGAGACGAAGATCACCTTCATTGATTTTGCCAAGCAAGCACAATGCAAGTTTGACAAAGAAATCTTGGCAATAAGAAGTGATAACGGCTCTGAGTTCAAGAACTACACCTTGGAGGAATTGCTTAGTGATGAAGGAATTGAGCATCAATATTCAGCTCCATACACTCCTCGGCAAAATGGTGTAGCCGAAAGTAAAAACCGTACACTTGTGGAGATGGCAAGGTCCATGTTGGATGAGTACAAGTCGCCACATAGTTTTTGGGCTGAGGCTGTCAACACCACATGCCATGCATCAAACCGACTCTTCCTCTGCACCATATTGGAAAGGACTCCATATGAGCTCCTAACTGGGAACAATCCAAATGTCAAGTACTTTCGTGTATTTGGGTGCAAGTGTTTCACCCTCAACAAAAGAGAACGGTTAGGAAAATTTCAATCCAAAACAATTGAGGGTATATTTGTTGGCTATGGATCAAACTCCCACACCTATAGAGTCTACAACAAATCAAATGGATGTGTTGTAGAAACTTGTGACGTGGTGTTTGATGAATTTAATGGCTCCCATGGGGAGCAAGTTGATCTAAGTGATGTAGGTGAAGAAGATTCTTTGACCATGGGTGTTGGTGCACTCTTTCCACTGGAACAAGAATCTCATGATGATGAATAAGAAGATGGAAGCTTCACACATCATCAAACTACATCAACACCCATACCACCACAAGCTCCTATTGCTCAACCAATGCCCTCAGTTCAAGTACAAGAAGATGACCAAGTCCCTCTTCATGATAATTCACAAGAACAAGATCATCATCAAGGGCTAGAACAAGAAAGTGCAATCATTTATGATGAACCTCAACAAATGCAATATGAATAAGAAGATCTTCCACCACACATTAATGATCCATATGTAGAGGATGTGGATGATGGACATGAAATTGAACCTCATGAAACCATAACCTCCATCATGCCTCGTGTGGCCGGTCATGTCGATGTTGACAGAATTCTCACTAGCATATCAGAAGGTAGAGTCACTCGTAAACAATTGACAAACTTTTGTGCTCACTTCTTGTTTGTGTCTAGTGTTGAACCTCTCAAGGTACAAGATGCATTAATGGAAAACGATTGGCTCATTGCTATGCAAGAAGAGTTGAACAACTTTGAACACAACCAAGTGTGGTCATTAGTCAAGAGGCCAACTACGGAACACAATGTCATTGGAACAAAATAGATTTTCAAGAACAAGCAGTATGAGAATGGTGTAATCATCCGCAACAAGGCAAGGTTAGTGGCACAAGGGTACTCACAAGTTGAAGGTTTGGACTTTGGTGAGACCTTTGCTCCCGTTGCCCATCTTGAATCTATTCACATCTTACTTGCTTATGCTGCTTTCAATGGTTTTACTTTACATCAAATGGATGTGAAGAGTGCTTTCCTTAACGGTCCTCTACAAGAAGAAGTATATGTGTCACAACCACCTGGCTTCGTTTATCCAAATCACAAAGACTATGTGTATAAACTTCATAAGGCTTTGTATGGACTCAAACAAGCACCTCGTGTTTGGTATGATCATCTTAAGAAGTTTTTACTCGATGATGGTTTTGTGAGAGGGGTGATCGATCCCAGTCTCTTCACTAAGAGGGACAAGGGTGATTTGATCTTATGCCAAATCGATGTAGATGATATTATTTTTTGTTCCCCTAACATTCATTTGTGCAAGAAGTTTGCGGCTTCCATGACCAAATACTTTGAGATGTCACTCAGTGCGGATTTGAAATTCTTTCTCGGATTCCAAATTCAACAATTTGAAGAAGGAATTTTCTTGTCTCAAGCAAAGTACCTCATGGATATTCTAGAGAAGTTTGGCATGTCAGATGCTAGTCCATGTAAGACACCCATGCCAACCAAAATTGTACTCACTGAAGACACAAACAGTATCCCTTTCGACCCATCTACTTACCGCTGTATGATTGGTTCATTGCTTTATCTTTGTGCATCTAGACCAGACATCATGTTCAGTGTATGCACGTGTGCTAGATTTGAAGCTTCCCCTAGGGAAAGTCATCATAAGGCGGTTAAGCATATTCCTAGATACCTTGTTCACACCCCAAAGTTGGGTTTATGGTACCCCAAGGATGCTAAGTTTGATCTCATTGGGTACACGGATGCGGATTGGACTGGAGACAAAGTGGATCGTAAGTCAACCTCCGGTGCATGTCAATTTCTTGGACGCTCCTTGGTAAGTTGGTCCTCGAAGAAACAAAATTATGTTGTCCTCTCCACTATCGAAGCCAAATACATTGCAACTGCCAGTTGTGCAACTCAATTACTATTGATGAGGCAAACTTTGAAGGATTACGGTATCACCTATAGACATGTGCCTCTTCTATTTGATAATGAAAGTGCCATCAATATTGCTGAGAATACCAAAGATTATACCCGCACCAAGCACATTGATATTAGGTATCATTTTTTGAGAGATCATGTGGAAAAGGGTGACATTGATATTGCTCATGTTGGTACAGATATGCAACTTGCAGACATTTTCACCAAGCCATTAGATGAAGCAACATTTTGTCAACTTAGGCGTGAACTTGGTATCTTGGAGCTTGACAACATTATGTGAAATCTAGTACCCATCCATGCTTTCACTTCATGTTTTGTTTAGATGTAGGCATATGTTTAGGGGGAGACACTCAACTCATGAGTACTCTCACCCTATGTAATGCATAAATAAAACAAACACTCTGAAAGATACCATGTTCTTCAAACTATGGTACTTTAAAGGATGGAGTAGTGTTATTAAGCCCAAGGACATTATCTTCACGGCATCACGACACTTATACTCACAAATGCTGGCCTATTGGCCACCAACTCTCCTCAAAAGAGAGGATGCCCAATCATGTTAGGGGTTCTTATCATGTGTGTCTAGTTGCTCGCCATGTCGTATCTTACATGTCTGATTGCCCATAGTATTTTTTCATATACCAATTCTTGTATTTTGGTTCCTCTAGATATTTCGTGTGCTATCTGCCAAAATTTTGCCACCAGACGTCTGACCACTCACGGCTTTCGGCCATCCGACGTCACTCGGTTGTCCGGTTGCCTATGCATAAATCGTGCACCGCCCAAATCACTCCTCAGGTCTCAGACGGCCGATGTTCTCCGTCCATCAGTCGGCTGGCACGTCCATCAGTGCCCGGACGTCCGACCGCGGTCTGTCATCCAATGTAGTTTGTCATTCACATAAATACTTCGGGGTCGGGCTGAGCGTTTGCCCTATCCTATTTTTCCCTCCCCACGACTGAGTTTACCGCCGAGCCGCCAGGAGGGCGCTTCTCCCTCGACGTGCCTGGGGGAGGTGCTTCGACGTCCCCCCCCCTCTCCGTCGCCCCTCGTCCGAGTCTGGTACCTCCTCCTACTTAGTTCCCTGGTTCTCTCTCTCGTCTCCGTCACTCATTCGTGCACACTGTAGTGATTCCCCTTTCTCTCTTGGATAATCTCTCAGGTGAGGTTCGTCCCACGATGCAGAGAGTCAAGCACACCGCTCACAAGGATTCCGGGGGTACCTCTTCCCGCGGTAATTTATGTCCTTTGGTTTCAATTTTCATCCTCTCCATCTTTGTTCGTGCCAAGGGCTCACTACGATTTGTCCATTCTCCTCTCCCCTTGGTTTCAGCCCCTGGTCGTGGTGGTTCTAATGACTCTAAGGAGGAGTTGCATCCACGCAAGCGTGATGGGAGACATGCTGTGACTGAGGAGTCCTTCTCTGCCAAGGGCTCTGATTATGAAGAAGATATGGAGGAGGAGGAGCATGGTGTGCAAGTGACATTTTCTTCCCGCCCCCGCGGTTCTCGAAGGGCCACTCACATGCCTGCTCCTCCTCCCGATCATCCACATGCCGATGGTCGACACATACCCCTTGAGGCTCCTCAACTTCATGGCCGTATCCTCAAGGATTTCACCAAAGTGCCCAAGCCTGCATATCTTAAGTTCCGGCGTGATGTTGATCAATTCGAAGTGGTTCAAGACTCTTTGGATCAATGTTTTCATACAAATGTTCAGGCAGATATCTACACCTCTGTTGTCCTCCCAAAGGGTCTCTCTCTGCGCCACTTCCTTGACTTAGCTCATATTCGGAAACATCGCGTGAAGTATCCGGGTGCCATTGAGCTCATTGAGTCGTCCGGTCTTGCTGCTCTATTTGCATTTCAACATGATTTTAATTGGGCTGCTATCCATCGGTTTTATGCCACCTGCTTCTTTGCTCCTAACAAGACCGTCACTTGGATGACATCTGACACCGAGCTCACTACCACTTAAGCTCAATTTGTCGCTGCTCTTGGGTTTCCGGACAGTGGATTCAAGATCCATAAAGATGACCCAAATCACAAACCCAAAGCAGTTGAGGCTTGTGGCTATCTTCTAAAGGAGCTTGATCAACTTACTGAGGAGGAAAAGATGAAGGATCTGAATCAAGTTTCTATTTGGAGATCTCCTTACTACATCATCTACCAATGTATCATTCGTATCATCTATCCTAAGATGGGTGACAAGGGATCTTGCAACAGTTATTGCATCGATCTTATGTCTCGCCTCCATGAGTCTCTCAAAGGCAAGATCAATGTTCCTCATTTCCTATGGTATGAAATTTGTCTTGCTAGCTTTCAATATAAGCATGTCTTTCCTCATGTTCCATTCATTCAGGCTCTTATTGAGAGTGTGGCTCCATTCTCTCTTGTCCGCACCCATGTGCATGAGAAGTGGATTATTCCTCCTCACGTGGCCGACGATTTTGCTCCAAAGGGTACCTCCAAGTCTGCCCCTGCTCATAGGTCTGCCGCTAGGTCTCGTCCTACTACAGCTAGCTTGGCGTCCTTTGGGCGTTTTTCTCATTTTATCGGCAAGGCTCACTCTGCCATGATGAAGGCATTCTCCTTCAAATGTACACACAACCATGATGTTGTCACTCGCTTGATCACTTCCAAGAATGCCTTGAGGTCTCGTCTCCGTGACTCTGGGGCTATTCAGGGCTGGCCCTGACGGGGGGCAGGGCGCGGCCGCCCCGGGCCCCCGACATCAAGGGGCCCCCTCCCGAACAAGTACGCAAGCCAGCCCATGAGCTTTGTATAGGGGCGAGGCCGCGAGAGCACAGCCGATCGATCGATTGTCCTAAGAGTTAGACGCACGAGCGCACGGCCGAGATTGTATTTGTATCTCTGCGTATATTGCGCTCATAGTTGTAAGTAGGGAATGTAAAGATCATATAATCTCCTCGGTCCCTATTTTCCAAAAGCCCTAATCCAAGGTTCCGATCGCACGCCGCCAACAATCTCAGATGGTGCCCGCGCACAATGAAGATCATCGATCGATCTGCTGTAATCACACGAGTACATGCCCCCGTCCGGCTTTCCTCAGTCTGCGATCCACAGCTATGATCGACAATCAGCTGCTCCTCTCGTCTGCAGCCTACTTCCGTCAATCATGCCACCATCTACCTGGAAGAGGTTTGTTGTTTTCTAATTTTCCTGCCCTGGGATGAATGCGCATGTACCAAGATGACTAGTATTCTAATGATTCGGTCATTATCTTGGACGGTAGTTATGCCAAAGCATCCCCTGGTTGCATGAAGGGAGTCATCTTTACAAAGAATGAAGAGAACATCATTTTCCGGTGCTTCACGGTTACAATGGTTGCATAATCAAATCACCTAAAACCATTGAGAGGACTTAACGAGATCCGGGTATACTATTTATTTATGAATTTTCCTTCATACCGGCTATTTTTGGTTCTCTAGTGGATTATATAATAAGTATGTTAATGCCCAATATATAATTTGTATTATAACATTTTTGTTGCAATCAGAGAACTTTTCGCATGCTATAAGTTAGTCATGTTTTGTTTCTAGCTTTACCACTAACTATGATACAATCACGGAGATAAGCTATTTACAAAATTTTCAAGAGTAATATAGGTAGTTCAGAAAGAAATTAATGTATGAAACTGACATCAACCCTGTCATAAGAGACTTAGCATTGAGAATTAGAAGAAATTTTTAAGGTAATACGTGTAACGTTATCTGATAGACAACTTCATTGGTAACACTGATTATTGTTGTTATATTAGAGGGCCCGAGTTTTTGTTTCTCCTCGGGCCCCGAAAATCTCAGGACGGGCCCTGGGGCTATTGATGTCAGTAATGAGTGTCTTCTGGCGGCTCCTCCTTCTGACTTTGGTTTTCCTTCAGGGCCTGAGTGGGCTGATTTCCTCGATGATGCTGGTGGTAGTGGAGCTCCTAATGATGATTATGACTGATGTCTACTACACAACTTTATTCTTGTAGACACGTGTTGGGCCTCCAAGCGCAGAGTCTTGTAGGACAGTAGCAATATTCCCTCAAGTGGATGACCTAAGGTTTATCAATCTGTGAGAGGTGTAGGATGAAAATGGTCTCTCTCAAACGACCCTGCAACCAAATAGAAGAAATCTCTTGTGTCCCCGAGACACCCAATACAATGGAAAATTGTATAGGTGCACTAGTTCAGCGAAGAGATGGTGATAAAAGTGTAATATGGATGGTAGAAATATATTTTTATAATCTGAATAAATAAAAACAGCAAGGTAGCAAATAGTAAATAGGCACAAAAACGGTGTTGCAATGCTTAAAAATGAGGCCTAGGGTCCGTACTTGCAACCTCTCAATAATGCCAACATAGTTGGATCATATGATTATCCCTCAAAGTGCAATAAAGAATCACTCCCAAGTTACTATTAGCGGAGAACAAAAGATAGGAATTGTTTTTAGGTCACGAAACCACCTCAAAGCTATTCTTTCCGTTTGATCTATTCAAGAGTTCGTACTAAAATAACACAAAGCTATTTTTTATCGTTTGATCTATCCTAGAGTTCGTACTAGAATAACACCAAAGCAAATTCATATTCATAATACTCAATCCACACAAAGAACTATAAAGAGACCCCAACGTTTCCGTCAGAGAAAAACATGCATCAACCCCTATGCATAGATTACCCCAATATCACCACGGGAATCCGCGAGTTGAATGCCATAACACATATCAAGTGAATCAATAAGATACCTCATTGTCACCTCAAGTATTCATATTTCAAGACATAAATCATGTGTTCTCATCTCTCAATATTCAATCCGATAAGACAAAATTTTGAAGGGTAAAGATTCAATTCATCATAACAAGGATATAGAGGGGAGAAACATCATATGATCCAACTATATTAACAAAGCCCATGATATAGATCACGAGAGAGAGAGAGAGATCAAACACATAGCTATTGGTACAAACCCTCAGCCCCGAGGGTGGACTACTCCCTCCTCATTGTGGTGGCCACCGAGATGATGAAGATGGCCACCGGAGATGATTCCCCCCTCCGGTAGGGTGCCGGAACGAGGTCTAGATTGGTTTTCCAAGGATACAAAGACTTTGCGGCGGTGGAACTTCTGATCTAGGTTAACCCCAAAGGGTTTCGAAATATTTGGGAATTTATAGTGCAAAGAGGGGGTGCAAGAGGCCACCGAGGTGGGCACAACCCACCTGGGCGCGCCAGGGGGCCCTAGCGTGCCCTAGTAGGTTGTGCCCCCCTCGGGGCACCATGCAGGTGCAGCTTAGGCCCATTGGGTTCCTTCAGGTCTAGAAAAATTCTCCAAAAATTTATGCGGTGTTTGGACTCCATTTGATATTGATTTCCTGCAATGTAAAAAACAAGCAAAAAATAGCAACTGGCACTGGGCACTGGGTCAATAGGTTAGTCCCAAAAAATGATATAAAGTTGCTATAAAATGATTGTAAAACATCCAAGAATGATAATATAATGGCATGAATACTTCATTAATTATAGATACATTGGAGACATATCAGCATCCTCAAGCTTAATTCCTACTCGTCCTCGAGTAGGTAAATGATAAAAGAAATAATTTATGAAGTGTGAATGCTAGCAAAGTGCATAGGTTTGATCAATGATAATTTCAGTCACTTTTCCTAGCATCATAACAACAATTCTTTCTTATAAAACTTCTCATGTTATAGTAGCAACCAATTCACATGTTAAGGTTCAAACAATGAATTCTCTTGAAACTCAACAACCTATCTTATCAGTCACCAAGCAATTGCAATTCAACTTATTCAATAGAGTCTAAGTAAGAGCTCCACATACTCAACCATCATATAGTCTTCTATGATTGCTAACACTCACCGCATATACATGAGCAAAACGTTTCAACCGGAGACATAGAAATATAGGGGCTTATAATTTCGCCACCCAGCGTATTCACCTTTCGGTGATGTCAACAATAATAATTCATGCTACCCGTATTCATCTCGACATATGTGCCTAGATCTTTCCTCACCACATGATGCTTTCCAAAGGAGAAAAATAAAAAGGAATAGAGAGAAAAACTTTGACTCTTTGCATAAAAGTAAATACTGAAAAGTAAAAGATAGGCCCTTCGCAGAGGGAAGCAGAGGTTGCCATGCGCTTATTTGTTTGTATGCTCAACCCTTTAATGCAAAAGAATGTCACATTATATTGCCCCTTATGATAGCAACCTTTATTATGCAGTCTGTCGCTTTTATTCTTTGCTATCACAAGTACATACAATGCTCAGTTTTCTCTTACACTAAATGATCTAACACTTTTAGAAGCATTTTTTATTGCATTATTGCGCTGATGACAACTTACTTGAAGGATCTTGCTAAATCCTTAGGTAGGTATGGTGGACTCTCAAAACAAGATTTGGGTTTAAGGGTTTTTGGATGCACAAGTAGTATCTCTACTTGGTGCGGAATTTTTGGCTAGCAAAGATAGGGGGCAAGCACCACGTGTTGAAGGATCTATGACAATATAACTTCTATGTGAATATGAAAAAACGTAAATCATTAAGTTGTCTTCCTTGTCCAACATCAACAATTTTGGCATATAATATTTTGATGGGGGCTCACATTCACAAAAGATTTCCATGATAGTGTATTTGCATGTGAAAGTTCTCTTCCTTATACTAATTATTCGTGAATTGCTTGTATGACCAATATTGTGATTGTCAAGCTTCAAAAGATTTGACTTTCTAAACCCAATGTGAAGCTACCACTAGGCATGATATAATTTCAACTTTATGACATTCAATTTATTCAACAATTTACTCATAGGATATAAGTGAAGCACAGGAGTAAATGACAAACTACTCCAAAAAGATATAAGTGAAGATCATGCAAGTAGTTAAGTAAATAGATAGCTATGTAAGGGCTCTCTCTTATTTAAAAGTTTCTGATCTAAGTATTTTATTAAAGCAGCAAGCAAAAACAAAATAAGATGACATTCCAAGGATAGCACAGATTATGTGAAGAATCAAAAACTTAGGCTCAACCGATACTAACTGATAATTGTTGAAGAAGAAAGGTGGGATGCCTACTGGGGCATCCCCAAGCTTAGATGCTTGAGACTTCTTGAAATATTATCTTGGGATTCCTTGGTCATCCCCAAGCTTGAGATTTTGTGCCTCCTTAATTCTTCTCATATCACGGTTTTCCTAAATCTCAAAAGCTTCATCCACACAAAAATCAACAAGAACTCGTGAGATAAGTTAGTATAAATCAATGCAAAATTTTATCATCCTCTAATGTAGAAAATTACTAGAATTATTATTCAGCATTTAATACTAAATTCCTCTGCATATTTAATACTCCTATCCTCAAATAGAATCATTAAACAAGCAAACATATGCAAACATAACAGCAATCTGCCAAAACAGTACAGTCTGTAAAGAATGCAAGAGTATCAATACTTACCTAACTCCCAAAATTATGAAACAAACTACACAATGTATAAAATCTATCAGAGCTTATTTTCCAAAAAGTTTCAACATTTTATCATATTCTGACTTTTCTAGGGAATTTTTGCAACATCGGTAAACTTTCTGTTTTCAAACAGCAACAAGTATACTTGCAAAATAAGCATGGCAAAGGCTATCATTGCCACTTTTATTGAAATAAAAGATGCAAAACATTATTCTAAATAACAGCAAGCAAATCCTAGCAAAACAAATTGACACTCCAAGCAAAACACATATCATCTGACGAATGAAAGCATAGCTCCAAGTGAGGTTACCGATAATGTTGGAGACGAAAGAGGGGATGCCATCCGGGGCATACGCAAGCTTAGTTGCTTGGATCATCCTTGAATATAAACTTGGGGGTGCCTTGGGCATCCCCAAGCTTAGGGTATTGTCACTCCTTATTCTCCTCATATCGACATCTCACCCAAAACTTGAAAACTTGAATCACACAAAACTTAACGGAACCTTGTGAGATAGGTTAGTATGATAAAGAGCAAACCATTTCACTTTTGGTACTGTCAAAGACAAGATTCATAATTGTTTCCACACAATGCCTAATGTAGCATATCATTTCCACAATTTTATTGAGCAATATAAGCCATAGAAACAAGGAAACAAGCAAACTATGCATTGAAAACAGAATATGTCAGAAATAGAACAGTCTATAGTAATCTGTACTCAAATCATACTTCTGCTATTATTAAAAAACTGCACCACGTGAGCAATTTGAATATTAATCTTCTGCAAAAAGAATCAACTCAAAAGAGTTCTTCTGTTAAAAACGAGAGCTATTCTCGTGAGCGCAAGAGTTTCTGTTTTTCAGCAAGATCAAATCAACTATCACCCAACATGATCCTAAAGGCTTTACATGTCACTTTATTGAAACAAAAGCAATAAAAAATGATTAGTACAGTAGATTAAGCATGTGAACACACAAGAATAGTAGGTAAAAGTGTTGGGTTGTCTCCCAACAAGTGCTTTTCTTTATTGCCTTTTAAGCTAGGCATGATGATTTCAATGATCCTCACATAAAAGATATGAATTGAAACATAACAAGAGCATCATGAAGCATATGACTAGCATATTTAGGTATAACCCACTTCCTATGCATAGGAGTTTTGTGAGCAAACAACTTATGGGAACAAGAATCAACTAGCATAGGAAGGCAAAACAAGTGCAACTTCAAAACAATCAACACATAGAGAAGAAATTTGATATTATTGAGATATGGTAGAGCACAAGTTCCTCTCTCATAATAATTTTCAGAGGCATCATGAATGGATTCCATAATATAACTATCACATACAACACTCTTTTCATGATGCACAAGCATAGAAGATTTATTACTCTTTATGGCATACATGTCATCATAATAATCATCATAGGTAGCAACTTTATTGTCATAGTCAATTGAAACCTCTTCCAAAATAGTGGATGTATCACTAAATAAAGTCATGACCTGTCCAAATCCACTTTCATCAATATTGTAATAAAATTCAACACACTTGAAAGGATCGAGATGGACCTAGAGGGGGTGAATAGGTACAATTACAAATTTTAATTATTACGTAGCAATTTTAGGTAATAATGCGGAATATGAAGGTGAGCCTAACAATTGCAAATGTAGTACTAAGTACTAAGCAAGTAACATAGGTATGTAAGTAAGCAAGCACAAAATCATATAAGTAAGTGCTAAGAGACAAGTAACCACAAGTAGAAAGTTAGGGTTAGGAATAATCGCAACTCCGGAAGACGAGGATGTATGCCGATGTTCACTTCCTCGGAGGGAAGCTACATCACCGTTAGAGAGGTGGATGTTACCACGAAGGCACACCAACGCCACGAAGGCTCACCCTATTCTCCCTTGGAGACAACACCATGGAG
This sequence comes from Triticum aestivum, assembly GCF_018294505.1. Lineage (NCBI taxonomy): Eukaryota > Viridiplantae > Streptophyta > Magnoliopsida > Poales > Poaceae > Triticum > Triticum aestivum. The sequence goes on along the minus strand of NC_057804.1, from coordinate 330,491,838 downwards.
GCGTTTCTCAACCACTAGTGGTAGACCTTAGGGTGGTCTCCAAACCCTCACAAACTTTTCCAGGGGTAATCACAAAGGTCGATTCCTCTCCAAAAGACTCCTACCGCCTAGGAGTCTCCAACCTCCAAGAGTAATAAGAATGATGTGGGAAAGCTCAAGACTTGCTCAAATCACGAATTCCTTTGGTGCAGAGAAAGGGAAGGAGTGGATCTATCACTTGATTGGAGAACTTCTCTCAAATGTTCCTAAATCACTTAGGGATCCAGGATTTGGTGTAGAGGATTGAGAGAGAGAGAGAGAGAGAGAGTGAAAAGTGTTCTTGGCAAGCTCAAAAGTGAATGGTCAACCTCATCCCGTGGAAGGGAGAAGCCTATATATAGTGGGTGTGGAAGAAGTAACCGTTTGAGCCACTTAAGTGCACTGAAGAGGTCGGACGTCCAGACAGCACCGGACGTCCGGTGGCACAAATATGTCTGGACGTCCGACAGCCATCGGTCGTCTGGCCGCTGGGAATTCATAAGCCATGAACCAGCACACAGCAACCGGACGTCCGAGACGTGCCGGACGTCTAGAGACCGGATGTCCGAGACGTGCCGGTCGTCTGGAGACCGGACGTCCGGAGAGGCTCGGAAATCTGTAAAAATTGTTCTGTGGAAGAAACACCGGACGTCCGAAAAGTGCCGGTCGTCTCGAGACCGGATGTCCGGAAAGGCTCGGAAATCCGCGAATATTGTTCTGTAAGAGAAACACCGGACGACCGTAGAGTGCCGGACGTCCGGACAGCTGAGAGGGATCGGACGTCCGTAGAGTACTGGACGTCCGGAGAGAAAAACTAGAGTTGGTGGGTTTGAGCAAATCTTTTACTAGATCCAACGATCCCCTCTTAATAGTGCGGGATCCCTATACTCAAGAACAAACCGTAAACAAAGCCAAGGCTAATGTCTTGTATCTCCAATCTTGAGTTATATGCATTTGTCCCTAGTCATGATCCACACACGGCCTTTGAGACATAATCCTGAGATATACTTGATAAACATGATCAGTCCCATAAATGCATGTTGTCATCAACATCGGAATATGATTAAGGGCATGATTGCACTTTCAGTCTTCCCCTTTTTGGTTAGTTGATGACAACATACATGCACTTCTCAATAATAATAAAACTTTGAATATCTAAGGAATTTGTTGTGGAGCTCCCCCTAACCATGTGCATAGTAAAAAAAGCATGAGAGGAGCTCCCCCTCAGATTTATACCGAAGCATCCAAACCAAAACTCAGCCAAACACTCAAAGAACACAAGAACCCATAATACCACTCATATCATAGATCATAAAACATAGTGAACATGGTACATGTCACGATACATAACATCGTTAACATAGTTCATGGTATGATACAAACTAACAAACTAATATCACCATATTAAACAGTACTAAAAGGAAGTGCTACTCCCCCTTGGCATCAAGTACCCAAAAAGGGGGGCCAAGAGGAGCAACTAGAACAGCATCATCATCGTCAGAACCCTGCCTCATCATCATCATCATCATGAGCACCACTGCCACCGGCCTCGTCAAAGAAATTAGACCACTCAGGACCCGAGGGAAAGCCAAAGTCAGAAGGGGGCTCATCAGGAAAACGGTCATCGTCACGCACATCAAACACTCTGGAGTCTCTCAGACGAGCCTTCAAAGCATTCTTGGAGGTGATAAGGCGCGTGACAACATTGTGATTTTGGGAGCAGTTAAAAGTAACAGCCTTCATCAAGGCAGAGTGGGCCTTCCCCAGAAAGCGAGCAATGCGAACAAAGGGTGCAGATCCGGAGGCAGCAGAATGAGGGATGCCAGCAGCAGTGCGGCGCGGATGAGCAGAAGAGGAAGAGTCCTTGGGAACATAGTTATCGGCCATGTGTGCGGGAATGACCCATCGCTCATGCAAATGAGAGCGGACAATAGGAAACGAAGCCACACTCTCGATGAATGCCTGAAGAAAGGGAGCATGAGGGAAGGCCCGCTTGTGCTGAAAAGAAGCGAGGCAAATCTCATGCCATAGAAAATGAGGCACATTGATCTTCCCTTTGGAAGACGCATAGAGGCGATGCATGAGATCAATGTAGTAGCAACTGCAGGACCCCTTGTCACCATCTTAGCATAAATGGTGCGAATGACACATTGATAGATAATGAAGAAAGGAGCACGCCAAATGGAGACTTGGTTAAAACCCTTTTGTTTCTCATCATCAGTCTGCTGTGCTATGGGTTTGATAAGACCAGCACATGCATCAGTGCCCTTGGGTCTATGTTCGGGGTCATCATTGTGAATTTTGAACCCGGTGTCGGGAAAACCAAGGGCAGCAACAAATTGAGAATAGGAAGCCGAGAGCTTCATGTTGGAGGTCATCCAAGTAACAGTGTTATTTGGACCGAAGAAACCTATGGCATAGAATTGATGAATGGCGGCTTGGTTAAAGTCATGTTGAAATGTAAAGGGGGCAGCAAGATTGGAGGACTCAATGAGCTCAATAGCCCCGGAATATTTCTCCGGATGAGTATGAATATGCTCTATATCAATGCATAGATGCAGAGAAAGACCCTTAGGAAAGATGATAGTGGTAAAAATGTCAGCTTGGACATTAGTGCGAAAACGATTGTCCCTAGAGTCACGAGCAATCATAAATTGATCAATATCACGACACAACTTAAGATAGGAAGCAATGGGAACCACGTTGAACCGCTTAATGTGACGGCCGTGTGGTAAAGGAGGTTCAAGCGAGATATGACGAGCATCACCGTGAGGTTGGACTGGAGGAGGAGGAGGCTGGAAGGTGGGCCGCCGAGTCCCGGGCTTGGGAGCAGTGGTGCGAACAGGGACATGCTCTCCTCTTCCATATGAGCCAGCTCATCTTCATAGTTAGAGCCCTCCGACGAGTCTTTGCTTGAAGAGCGACGAGGTGGAGGAACACGCTTCCTAGGACGTGCCCGTTCTTGGGAATCATCGGACTCACCGCGATGGGAGGGACAAGAGGACCCATATAGGAGGTCCTTGTGAGCAATGTGCTTGGTCTTCACCATTCTGACCTAGAAGAGGAGGGAAACCCAAATCAACAAACCACCACCATAGATCGATGAATCGATGGATGAGAGAAGAAGAGACAGGTGCTACCTCAGAGTGAAGAACGGGGAGGAAGACGACGACCGGACATAATTCGGCAATGGGTCGTGCTGGGAATGGGGGCAACCCGAGTAGTGTGGCATCAGCGAGGGGCACGGGCATCGAGCGGCCGCGGCGAGGAGCCGTGAGAGAGGGGCGGCGGTGTTGGGGAAAAGGAGGAGAGGGGGCGAACCGATTAGGGTAAACTGACCCAAGCTGCACCTCGCACTATATATATATGTGCCTGAGAAAAGTCTGGACGACCGGAGATCTGTGGACGTCCGGTTCCTGGGCCAGGGAAAGAATTACTAGAAGACCGGATAGACCGGATGACCGGCCTGAGGACAACAGAGGGCTTTTTACGGACGATCGACGTTCTACGGACGTCCGGTGCCTGGGAAAAGTCCGGACGTCCGGATATACGGACGTCCGATGCCTGGGCCAGGGGAAAAATTAGCAGACGTCCGGTACATAGCGGATGACCGGAAGCACTTATGGATTTGTGAGACTAGGGGGTCATAGTTGGTGCTAATGACAATGATGGGAGGATGATGAGTTCAATACATAGCAGGATGTAAAGACACAATATATGAGAAATGAGCATCTGTTTTAATGACAAGAGCGGTGGCCAAGGCCACCATGTATGAGTGTACTTGACATGACTTCCCAAAGATTTGAACTTTGGGTGCATAATCACTACTCCATCATGGAAAGCACCATAGTGAGAATAACATGGTAGCTTTGAGAGTGGTTGTTCTTTTTACGCATTACGTAGGGTGAGAGTAATCATGAGTTGAGTGTCTCCCCCTAAATATATGCCTACATCAAGACAAGACATTAATTTCATGCATGAATGGGTACTAGATTTCACATAATATTGTCAAGCTCCAAGATACCAAGTTCACGCCTAAGTCGACAAAACCTTGCTTCATCCAATGGTTTTGTGAAAATATCCGCAAGATGCAAATCTGTGCCAACATGATCTATGTGAATATCACCCTTTTCCACATGATCTCTCAAGAAGTGATACCTAATATCAATGTGCTTGGTGCGGGTATGATCTTTGGGGTTCTCAGCAATATTGATGGCACTTTCATTATCACATAGAAGAGGCACATGTCTATAGGTGATACCATAATCCTTCAAAGTTTGCCTCATCCATAGTAATTGAGTTGCACAGCTGGCGGATGCAATGTATTCAGCTTCTGCAGTAGAGAGGGCAATACAATTTTGTTTCTTCGAGGACCAACTTGCCAAGGAGTGTCCAAGAAACTGACATGCGCCGGAGGTGGACTTATGATCCACTTTGTCTCTAGCCCAATCCGCATCCGTGTACCCAATAAGATCGAACTTAGCATCCTTGGGGTACCATAAACCCAACTTTGGGGTGTGAACAAGGTATCTAAGAATATGCTTAACCGCCTTATGATGACTTTCCCTAGGGGAAGCTTGAAATCTAGCACACATGCATACACTGAACATGACATCTGGTCTATATGCACAAAGATAAAGCAATGAACCAATCATAGAGCGGTAAAAAGATGGGTCGAAAGGAATACCATTTGTGTCTTTAGTGAGTGCAATTGGTTGGATGGGTGTCTTGCATGGACTAGCATCAAACATGCCAAACTTCTCTAGGATATCCTTGAGGTATTTTGCTTGAGACAAGAAAATTCCTTCTTGAAATTGTTGAATTTGAAATCCGAGAAATAACTTCAAATCCGCATTGAGTGACATTTCAAAATTCTTGGTCATTGAAGCCGTAAACTTCTTGCACAAATGAACGTTAGGAGAACCAAAAATGATATCATCTACATAGATTTGGCATAAGATCAAATCACCCTTGTCCCTCTTAGTAAAAAGAGTGGGATCGATCACCCCTCTCACAAAACCATCATCGAGTAAAAACTTCTTAAAATGATCATACCAAGCACGAGGTGCTTGTTTGAGGCCATACAAAGCCTTATGAAGTTTATACACATAGTCTTTGCGATTTGGATAAACGAAGCCAGGTGGTTGTGACACATATACTTCTTCTTGTAGAGGACCATTAAGGAAAGCACTCTTCACATCCATTTGATGTAAAGTAAAACCATTGAAAGTGGCATAAGCAAGTAAAATGCGAATGGATTCAAGACGGGCAACGGGGGCAAAGGTCTCACTAAAGTCCAAACCTTCAATGTGTGAGTACCCTTGTGCCACTAACCTTGCCTTGTTACAGATGATTACACCATTCTCATCTTGCTTGTTCTTGAAAATCCATTTTGTTCCAATGACATTGTGCTCGGTAGGTGTCCTCTTGACTAATGACCACACTTGGTTGCGTTCAAAACTATTCAACTCTTCTTGCATAGCAACGAGCCAATCGTTGTCCATCAATGCATCTTGTACCTTGAGGGGCTCAACACTAGACACAAATGAGAAGTGAGCATAAAAGTTTGTCAAATGTTTACGAGTGACTCTACCTTCTGATATGCCAGTGATAATTTTGTCAACATCAACATGACCGGCAACTCGAGGAAGGGTTTCTCGAGGTTCAACTTCATGTCCATCATCCATGTCCTCAACTTATGGATCATTAATGTGTGGTGGAAGATCTTCTTGTTCAAATTGCATTTGTTTAGGTTCATCATCAATGATTGGATTTTCTTGTTCTTGCCCTTGATGATGATCTTGTTCTTGAAGATTATCATGAAGAGGAACTTGATAATCTTCTTGTACTTGTACTAAGGGCATCGGTTGAACAATAGGAGTTTCTGGTGGTATGGGTGTTGAAGTAGTTTGATGATGTGTGAAACTTCCATCTTCTTCTTCTTCATCATGAGGTTCTTGTTCCATTGGAAGAAGTGCACCAACACCCATGGTCAAAATATCTTGAGAGGAATCTTCTTCACCTACATCACTTAGATCAACTTGCTCCCCATGGGAGCCATTAAATTCATCAAACACCACGTCACAAGTTTCTACAAAACATCCATTGGATTTGTTGTAGACTCTATAGGCGTGAGAGTTTGATCCATAGCCAACAAATATGCCCTCAATTGTTTTGGATTGAAATTTTCCTAACCGTTCTCTTCTGTTGAGGATGAAACATTTGCACCCAAACACATGAAAGTACTTGACATTTGGCTTGTTGCCAGTTAGGAGCTCATATGGAGTCTTTTCCAATATAGTGCGGAGGAAGAGCCGGTTTGATGCATGGCATGCATTGTTGATAGCTTCGGCCCAAAAACTATGTGGTGACTTGTATTCATCCAACATGGACCTTTCCATCTCCACAAGTGTATGGTTCTTCCTTTCGGCTACACCATTTTGCTGAGGAGTGTATGGAGCTGTATATTGATGCTCAACCCCTTCATCACTAAGGAATTCTTCCAAGGTATAGTTCTTGAACTTAGAGCGATTGTCACTTCTTATTGCCAAGATTTCTTTGTCAAACTTATGTTGTGCTTGCTTGGCAAAATCAATGAAGGTGATCTTCATCTCGTCCTTGGACTTGAGGAAAAACACCCATGTATATCTTGAGTAATCATCAACAATGACAAGTCCATACTTTTTCCCACCAAGACTATCCCATGAAGGAGGCCCAAAAAGATCCACATGAAGGAGCTCCAGGACCCTTGAAGTAGACACAATGTTCTTGGGTGGGTGCTTTGATTGATGTTGCTTCCCGGCTATGCATGCACTACACACACGATCTTTCTCAAGAGAGACATTGGTTAGTCCAAGTATGTGATTCTCCCTTAAGAGATCTTGAAGATTTCTCATGCTAACATGGGCTAGCCAGCAATGCCATAGCCACCCCTTGTCGGCCTTGGCCATTAGACAAGTTGCATGGAATGTGCTCTCTTTCGAGAAATCAACAAAGGCCACTTCGAGAGTATCTCTCTTAAAGACTTTCACATCTGTTAGTCCAAAGAGTGTATCATAACCAACAGAAGCCAATTGGTGAATAGAAAGCAAATGGTATTTAAGGGATTAGACAAGCATGACATTTGCAAAAGACATGTCATTTGTGATAGCCAACTTGCCCAACCGGAGTACCTGTCCTTTTGAACCTCCACCAAACATAATTCTCATGAATGGTTGAATAGCTTCCATGAAATCGTAGAGCAATTTGCTATCTCTGGTCATATGATTGGTACATCCACTATCAATCACCCGTTTTACTCCACCGGAGAAGGCAACCTACACACAATTATGACTTGGTTAGAGGCATCCATTTTGCAATGGGACCTCTCAAGATAGTCACAAGGGTCTTAGGGACCCAAATAGCATAGAATCGGAATGCATTTCGAGGTAACAAATTTAGCATAAACTTCTCCATCCTTAGTCTTACGAAGTACATAGGATGGAGGCATGAACTCTTTTGGCTTGTTGAGAGTGGGCATGCCCCTTGTGGCCTTCCCACTAACAACCTTACCTTTCTCTTTGTGCCCTTCTCGCACAAATGTTTCCTTTAGAGGGGTTGTGCACTTTTGAGAGGACGTCTTCTTCTTGAATGTGCCTGGGTCAAACCCAAGTCCCTCTTTGGCAAACACCTCATTGTGTTGGCTCAATACCTCATTAAGGTTCTTTTGCCCTTGAGCACATGTCATGAGACCTTTCTCGATTTGAGCCTTGAGGAAGCGATTTTCCTCAAGAATAGATGCTAGATCACTAGTAGAGTTAGTAGTACAAGCACCAACATTGATAATAGGAGAAGAGTAAGCTTTGGATAGAGTTTAAAGATAAGTAAGTTTGAGCGTCTCAAAACTCTTTGTAAGAAGGGTGAGCTCTTCTTCCTTAGTCTTGAGGGACACGGATAGAAGCTCACAATCCTTAGAGAGAGAAGCATGAGACTTCACAAGCTTACTTTTATCATTCATCAACTCTTCGCAAGAGTCAATAGCCTTTTTCAAGGAGGCAAGATCTTTAGTATGAACATCAATGTTTGCACCAATTATTAAGCATAGCTCATCATTTTGTGCTTCCTCGTATTGGACTTTCCGCTCAAGGATTTCACGTTTTTCCTTTTCCTCGGTGACGACGGTTTCGAGTTCCTTAATGGTGATGGTGTGCTTACTCACCATCTCCATAAGCATACAAAACATAGTGAGCTTCTTTCCTTTGAGGGAACACATGAACTTATTAAGTTTAGCAAGCATAGGATCATCTAGATCATCATCCTCATAACTATCCTCTGCATCAAGATACTCATCACTAGGAGTATAAGGAGTGAAAAGAGGAGGATTTGATCGTGGGGTTACCTTGACCTTGTCAGGAGAGCTTTGGTCATCTCCATCTTCTACCACGGCCTTTGCCATTAGGCACTTGTGAGCGCTGCCCTTGTAGTCTTTCATGTAGTTGTAGGTGACCACATCACCACTCTTGTTCACTAACCTCAAAGTGTTTTGAGAGTCTTGAGCAACTCCGGCAACACCACTAACATCATCCGGATCAGATTCTTTTTGAGCAATCATTGCTTTCCCATCTCTCTTTTTGAGCTTGGAGTTCAAAGGATTTGGCAACTTCTTCTTGGGAAAGGTCTTGGGAAACCTTGATTTATCCTCTCTCTTCTCATAAGGGCACTCGTTGGAGAAGTGGTTGGTTTCTTCACAGTTGTAGCATCTTCTTACTTTCTTCTTTTGAAATCTTCCCTTGCATTTCCCCTCGCTAAACTTCTTGACAAAGAGAGCCATGTCTTCATATGAAGGGCCCTCATCGAATTCAATATCATCACCATCTTCATCATCATCATCTTCTTCTTCTTCACTTTGCTCATCTTCACATACATGCTTGGCCTTCAATGCAAGATTGGTATTTGATGTTGGATTACCATGCATGGCAAGATGTTTTGTGGCATTTGCCTTTGACTCTTCAAATAGTTGGAAGGTGGATATGATGTCATCTATAGTCATTTCCTTGAAGGCATGGTGTTGTCTTATGTCCCACACCATTTGACGGTGATATGGGGCAAGAGCATGAAGCAACTTGTCCCAAGGAACCGCTTAGTCATGTTGAATCCATCTTGTGTCTTGTCACACTCACACGACTCAATGTCAGCAGTGAGAGTCATGAGACGCTCAAGGAGTTGATTGGGAGTTTCACCTTTCTCCATACAAAAGTTTTGCAATTGCCCCTTGGCTATTTCATATTGAGCACTCCGGAGGGTGGAGGTGCCGGTCTTGGATCTTATAATACTTTCCCATAGTTCCTTGGCACTTGTGATGTGTATGAATAGTCTCCTTTGCTTTTCAACCATACCTCTCCTTATACACATGGTTGCAGTGTCATTGAGATTCTTGTCATAAATTTCTCTTGGTGTAGGATTCTTTGGATCAACCACATGGTAACCATACTCCAAGATCTCCAGCATCTCATCGTTTCCATATCAAAGATGATCCTGCATAGCAACTCTCCACAAGGTAAAATCGAAAGTGGCATCAAGTAAAGGAGGTTTGCCTTGAGGATTATATTTCGGTTTCTCAACTTGTGGTCTTGCATAAAGCCAAGGAACATTGGAGTGATCATTGCTAGGAGGTTGTTGACCAAGTGATGGAGCAGGCACAGTTGGCCTCGAAGCCGCACCACCCGAAAGTGGTGCAAGAACCGTGGACAACGTGGCTAATCTCATTTGGACCAAGGCCTCAAGAGAAGCATCATGCTCCTCTTTTTGCTTAGCAAGGGCCCGTTCCAGGTACTCAAAATTAAAGGACTTGACTTCAGAAGAAGCCTCGCCTTTATCCTTCGGATCTGCAACAAGGGGAGTCCCATCGGAGTTCATCTCACTCTAGGGCGGTTAAGCCACAAGAATAGAGCACGAGGTTCTGATACCAATTGAAAGGATCGAGATGGACCTAGAGGGGGGGTGAATAGGTACAATTACAAATTTTAATTATTACTTAGCAATTTTAGGTAACAATGTGAAATATGAAGGTGAGCCTAACAATTGCAAATGTAGTACTAAGTACTAAGCAAGTAACACGAGTATGTAAGTAAGCAAGCACAAAATGATATAAGTAAGTGCTAAGAGACAAGTAACCACAAGTACAAAGTTAGGGTTAGGAATAACCGCAACTTCGGGAGACGAGGATGTATGCCGATGTTCACTTCCTTGGAGGGAAGCTACGTCACCGTTAGAGAGGTGGATGTTACCACGAAGGCACACCAACGCCACGAAGGCTCACCCTATTCTCCCTTTGAGACAACACCGTGGAGGCATTTCTCAATCACTAGTGGTAGACCTTAGGGTGGTCTCCAAACCCTCACAAACTTTTCCGGGGGTAATCACAAAGGTCGATTCCTCTCCGAAAGACTCCTACCGCCTAGGAGTCTCTAACCTCCAAGAGTAATAAGAACGATGGGGAAAAGCTCAAGACTTGCTCAAATCATGAATTCCTTTGGTGCAGAGAAAGGGAAGGAGTGGATCTATCACTTGATTGGAGAACTTCTCTCAAATGTTCCCAAATCACTTGGGGATCTAGGATTTGGTGTAGAGGATTAAGAGAGAGAGAGAGAGAGTGAAAAGTGTTCTTGGCAAGCTCAAAAGTGAATGGTCAACCTCATCCTGTGGAAGGGAGAAGCCTATATATAGTGGGTGTGGAAAAAGTAACCGTTTGAGCCACTTAAGTGCACTGAAGAGGTCAAACGTCCGGACAGCACCGGACGTCCGGTGGCACAAATATGTCCAGACGTCCGGCCGCTGGGAATTCATAAGCCACGAACCAGCACACAGCAACCGGACGTCCGAGACGTGCCGGTCGTCCGGAGACCGGACGTCCGGAGAGGCTCAGAAATCTGTAGAACTTGTTCTGTGGAAGAAACACCAGACGTCCGAGAAGTGTTGGTCATCCGGAGACCGAACATCCAGAGAGGCTTGGAAATCCATGAATATTGTTCTGTAAGAGAAATACCGGATGGCCGTAGAGAGCCGTACGTCCGGACAGCTGAGAGGGATCGGACGTCCGTAGAGTACCGGACGTCCGGAGAGAAAAACTGGAGCTAGTGGGTTTGAGCAAATCTTTCACTAGATCCAACGATCCCCTCTTAATAGTGCGGGATCCCTATACTCAAGAACAAAGCGTAAACAAAGCCAAGGCGAATGTCTTGTATCTCCAATCTTGAGTTATATGCATTTGTCCCTAGTCATGATCCACACACGGCCTTTGAGACATAATCCTGAGACATACTTGATAAACATGATCAGTCCCATAAATGTATGTTGTCATCAACATCAAAATATGATTAAGGGCATGATTGCACTTTCAACCCTCCAAAATAGTGGGATCACTACTACCTAGAGTTGACACTCTTCCAAACCCACTTTCATCATCGTAATCATCATAAATAGGAGGCATGCTATCATCATAATAAATTGTCTTATCAAAAGTAGAAGGAATCAAAGGATCGTATTCATTATGCAAAGCATCCCCAAGCTTGGGACAACATTATTTTTGGCAAATAAATTTTCAAACATTTCACACTCATCAAACATAGCATCCCGAAGCTTGTGGTTTTGCATATCATCATAATCGTTCTTATCAATAGCATGAATGGCACCAATAGTATAGCAAACATTATTATCATAATCTTCCAAGCAAATGCCACAAAGATTTTTAGTATCATAAGAGACATCATTGTCTTCCCAATCATAATTATCACAACAAGTAGTAGGCATCACAAAATCATCTCAATATCATCATCCTCCATCAACATATTTGATTCACATTCATGATGCACAATGGTGATAGGAGCAATATTACTTGGGAGGGTTACTTTTTTACCTCTACTTTTTCTTCTTTTCTTTTTCTTCTTCACCACCTCACGTGTGGGTTAAATCATTTTTTCGAGCATCTTGTTGACGAGATTGATTGGATAGGAAGCTCCTCCTCGTTACCTAATTCATCATAAGAAACACTAGGAGGGTATTGGGAAATATTTTCCCTTTCAATAGTACTCTCTTCATATTCTATTTCTTTTCTTTTCTTTAGAGTTGGCAATGTAAGGATTCTCAATGCAATTTACCGCACAAAACATATAAATTTCCTCTAGATCAAAATGAAGAACTCTTTCAAGGGCAAATTCTGGAATATCCTTAGTTATACGTTTTATTTCTTCATAGCCCAGAAATAAACTAATTTCATTATGATGCGCAGGGGAAATCAAGTCATCACAATTTTTGGACACGATTCGATCATGAAACAATTTGCATTGGGTATTTAAAAGACCATGTTTGTTGCAAAGTTCACAAGGATGGCTAAGAAAATTTAAATTTTCAGCACAAAGATCTAGCCCCTCTTGCAACCATTTAGTTTCTAAATACTTATGCCTCTTACAAAATCTATCTTCCCTTTTTGGTGTGTTTGTGCACTCCAATTTACTCTGCAAAAATTGACATTCTTATTGGAGACATCATGATCATGGCTAGTGCACTCATCATTAGCATTTTGGATATTCAACTGAGCACAATTCTCCGAACCATCATTTTCAAGAAGGATATTATAAAGATGATCAATAATATGATGCAACCTCAATTCCATTTTTTTGTAGTTATCTTTTTATAAACCAAACTAGTGATAAACCAAGAAACTAAAAGATTTGATTGCAAGATCTAAAGATATACCTCCAAGCACTCACCTCCCCGGCAACGGCGCCAGAAAAGAGCTTGATGTCTACTACGCAACTTTATTCTTGTAGACACGTGGTGGGCCTCCAAGTGAAGAGTTTTGTAGGACAGTAGCAATTTTCCCTCAAGTGGATGACCTAAGGTTTATCAATTCGTGAGAGGTGTAGGATGAAGATGATCTCTCTCAAAGGACCCTGCAACCAAATACAAGAAATCTCTTTTGTCCCCAACACACCCAATACAATGGCGAATTGTATAGGTGCACTAGTTCGCCAAAGAGATTGTGATAAAAATGTAATATGGATGGTAGAAATATATTTTTATAATCTGAATAAATAAAAACAGCAAGGTAGCAAATAGTAAACTGGCACAAAAATGGTGTTGCAATGCTTAAAAATGAGGCCTAGGGTCCGTACTTTCGCGAGTGCAACCTCTCAACAATGCTAACATAGTTTGATCATATGATTATCCCTCAAAGTGCAATAAAGAATCACTCCCGAGTTCCTATTAGCGGAGAACAAAAGATAGGAATTGTTTGTAGGTCATAAAACCACCTCAATGCTATTCTTTCCGTTCGATCTATTCAAGAGTTCGTACTAAAATAACACAAAGCTATTTTTTCCGTTCGATCTATCCTAGAGTTTGTACTAGAATAACACCAAAGCAAATTCATATTCATAATACTCAATCCACACAAAGAACTATAAAGAGACCCCAAAGTTTTTGTTGGAGAAAAACATGCATCAACCCTTATGCATAGATTACCCCAATATCAGCGCAGGAATCCTCGAGTTGAATGCCATAACACATATCAAGTGAATCAATAAGTTACCTCATTGTCACCTCAAGTATTCATATTGCAAGACATATATCATGTGTTCTCATCGCTGAATATTCAATCCGACAAGACAAAAATTTGAAGGGTAAAGATTCAATTCATCATAACAAGAGTATAGAGGGGAGAAACATCATATGATCCGACTATATTAACAAATCCCATGATATATATCACGAGAGAGAGAGATCAAACACATAGCTACTGGTACAAACCCTCAGCCCCAAGGGTGGACTACTCCCTCCTCATCGTGGTGGCCGCCGGGATGATGAAGATGGCCACCAGAGATGATTCCCCCTCTCTCTGGCAGGGTGCCGGAACAAGGTCTAGATTGGTTTTCACGGATACAAAGACGTTGTGGCGACGGAACTTCAGATCTAGGTTAACCCCGAAGGGTTTCAGAATATTTGGGAATTTGTAGTGCAAAGAGGGGGCGCGGGTACCCCCCCAGGTGCAGCTTAGGCACATTGAGTTCCTTCTAGTCCAAAAAAAATCTTAGAAAAGTTACGCGGTGTTTGGACTCCTTTTGATATTGATTTCCTGCGATGTAAAAAACAAGCAAAAAATAGCAACTGGCACTGGGCACTGGGTCAATAGGTTAGTCCCAAAAAATGATATAAAGTTGCTATAAAATGATTGTAAACATCGAAGAATGATAATATAATGGCATGAATACTTCATAAATTATATATACATTGGAGACGTATCAATGACCTGTGATTGTATGTGGGTTCTCTTTATCCATTTTTGGGTAGATGTTGCCAAGGGGGATGTAGCGCCCAACATGCGATTCTATCTCAATCACGTGATGAACTCATGATTGGGGCACAACCGCATTTCAAGGGCATAGCAAGGTGGATATCATTACAACATACCATGTACTGAATAGATGAGAATACAAGATAAAGGCTTAAACTCGCCACAAGCTACAACATGAATACAACAGTTCATCAATACATAGCAATCACCATACAAAAGAGCGGGATCCAACTACAGATGAAATCAAACGAAAAAGAAGAACGACATCCACCGTGCTAGCCCAGGCTCCCCGACCCGGAACCTATTTCCCTTGATCGAAGAAGAACTCCAAAACCAATCAAGCATCACACTCGCCTCAGATCATCGCATTACCTCTACCTGCAACTGTTGTTGTAATAATCTGTGAGCCACGAGGACTCAGTAATCCCATTACCATGGGTATCAAGACTAGCAAAGCTTAATGGGTATGGAATGGGTAAGTGGTGAGGTTGTAGCAGCGACTAAGCATAGTATGGTGGCTAACTTACGAGTACAAGAATAAGATGAGAAGCTACGCAAACGATCACAAACTAGCAATGATCAATAAGTGATCCTGAACTACTTACGTTCAAACATAACACCACTGTGTTCTCTTCTCGACCCACTCAAAAAGAGACCATCACGATTACACACGCGGTTAGGTATTTTAATTCGAATCTAGTGTCAAGTTCTCTACAACTGGATATTAAAAACTCCCATCTGCCACATAACCGCGGGAAAAGCTTCCGAAAGATCAAACCCTGCAGGGGTGTCCCAACTTAGCCCATGATAAGCTCACGATCCGCGGAGACAATCCTCCATCGTAGGACATCCGATCAGACTCGGTATCCTGGTGCACAAGACATTTCGGCAATGGTAAAACGAAACCAGCAAGACCTCCCGGTGTGCCGACAAATCCCGATAGGAGCCACACGTATCTCATTCTCAAGGCACAACGGATGGGCAAGACGTCGGGTTGACTGAGACCCTGGTTGCAGGGGCGGAGCCAGGAATTTTTGCCATTGGGTTCACTCACTAACTTGTTATAAAGATTTGGTACAAATTAGTTAAATGTAAAGTGAAATTTTATACCATCTCACAACCATATTATAGCACTAGGATAGTGTATTGGGGCTTGAGCTCATCTACACCCATTGTGAAAATTAAATTCGAAAAATAGTAACATAAAAAGAAACTTTTTTGCATCAAAGATGCTCAAGTGTACGAGGTGCTTCCAAACTTTCGGGGTGAGATGCTCTGGACAAAATAAAAAAATGGACCTCTCAAAAAGCTTTAGAAAGACATTTTGAAGCAATTTTGTTTTTTATGTACAGAGCACCACGATAGTCATCGTGGAAGCAAATTTTGGATGCACCCAGAACCATGAACCATCTTTGAATTCCAGATATTTCAAATTTTATTTCATTTACTATTTTTTCAAATTTTCTGTCCACCGAGAGTAGATGGGATCGGCCTCCAATAGAAATTTTCAATATGATATCACTTATCCAATGTTGTGCTACATTAAAAATTGAATACTGCCATCATAAGGAAACTGATCTAAACTGATTTTTCTACGAAAGAAGGCTTCGGAAGACTACCTGCAGTAGCATTTGATGCGCTCTGCCTACATCTTTATTTTCATCTGGTGATCGATTTCTCTTCGAGAAATGGCAACCCATGGTATAGATCAGTTAAATGCGTAAAAGAAGTAATTAGAAAACTACGACATGCAGAACAGAGAGGAGATTTGAGGATGACTCAGCACCTCAAATTTGGTCTACAACTGCAGGCATGATCGCCGCTTCCGACCAAAAAGGGTTGGGAGATCGCAGAGTTTTATAACTTTGTTGGCTCAGCGCTGGTCGAGGCGAACAGAAGAGGGTAGATTGAGTTGAGGTCTTGAGGAAGCGACAGAAAAAATGAAGGGTCTGTTGGGCTGGCGGCTGGTATAGGAGAATAGGAATTGGGGCAGGAAGCCACGAACAAGCCTAGGAGGCTGCACAGAAGGCTTTAATTTGTGGGCTTTTGGGCTTCTCATCAAACGTTGCAAGTCGATGGGTTCAATGCTTATTTTTTTACTAGGTTCAAGCACGTACGTATATGTGTATACATACCTAGACAGGACAAATCGTTGGATTCAGCTGAACCCAACGCTCCTGTGCTGGCTCCGCCCCTGCCTGGTTGCCCAGGGGGCGCCGGACATCGCCCAGGTTGGACCAACACTCAGAGGAGCATTGGCCCGAGGGTTGATTAAAAAATACTAGGGGTCCGAAGAAAATCCCTATTTAAGTTTTAGTTGTTATTAGGCAAATGGAAAACCAATGTTGGGCCTTGCTGGAAGAGTTTTATTCAAAGCAAATTGTCAAGAGGGTCCCATACCCCTCACCGTGTTAGGGACGCAAAATCAAGGAACATATCACCGGTATGACGGAAACTAGGGAGGCAAGAGTGGAACAAAACACCAGGCATAAGGCCGAGCCTTCCACCCTTTACCAAGTATATATGTGCATTAATTAAATAAGAGATACTGGGATATCCCAAGATATCCATGATAACCAACATGGAACAACCTGCAACTGCACCTACAACTAGCAACGCGATAAAAAGGGCTGAGCAAAGCGGTAACATAGCCAAACAACGGTTTGCTAGGAAGGTTGAAAAGGTTAGAGGCTGACATGGCAATTTGAGAGGCTTGATAAACAAGTGGTAGGTAGCGTGACATAGCGATAGCATCGAAACAACTAGCATACCAATGATAGTAGTGAGATCCAGGGTAACGGTCATCTTGCCTAAGATCCCACTGGGAAGAAGAACGAGTCCATGAACAAGACGAACGGTCGTAGTCGAACGAATCCTCACAATTGCAACATTACCAGAACTAAGAAGAAACACCGAAAAGAAACAAACAACATGGTAAACACACAAGCATAAGCATGGCATGATGAACAAACAAGTATGATGCATGTCCGGTTTAAATATGCATGGCATGGCAAAGTGCAACAAACAATACTACAAATTAAATGGAGCTCAATATGCAATGAGTTGCATATTGACAAATCACCACATGCAATTATTTAGTTCTCTCCCGTTTATAAACAAGACAAGATTAAATGTTGTTAAACATGGCGAGATGTGAAGCATAATTAAACTACCTAGCTAGGCAATTTAAATGATGCCAGAAATAACAAGCAACAATTTCGGAAAATCCCCATGTCATTTAGCAGTTTTAATGCAAACAACAATTTTAAGCATTTAAATGTTGTCATCATGATGCGGATGACATATGCAAGTTTTATGCAGTTTTTATGAAAATGTTGACATGGGCATGTTATGAAGCATTTGTCACCATGGCGGAACGAAAGGGGTGCCACGGCAACGATAACGGAAATGGTGCCACGGCAACATTCCGATGATCCGACAACTCATCGAGATGTCGGTGCAAAAGAAAATATGGATGTGCAAACATGCAAAAGATGGTGGGGTGGTCCCGGATTACCGGGTTCCCACGGGTCGACGACATGGTAAACGAGGAACGTGCAAGGATCAACTCGGACACGGTGCAAACACGAGCATCTCATACAACTCATGCATTCGATCACCGGCGTCGTCTCGAGGTTATACCTTCGAAGTGTGCATTTTCGAAACAGATCAAGTTCGTTGAGGGAAGTAGTGATACACGGGTCGTAGTGGAAGTAGTGGTACACGACGACGGTAGTGGAAGTAGTGGTACACGACGGCGGTAGATGTTCGGGATCGTCGGTAGAGGTACTTGTCGCATCGCCGGGCGTAGTCGACCTTGGCGTATCCGAAGGGGTACTTGTGGTCTTGAGGGTCGACGGTAGTGGAACTTGGCGCAATCCATGAAAACAATGCTCGTTCGGGCATCTGGTGGTCGTTGTGGTACTTGGCGGTCCAAAGGCTTCGGGATTGACGGCAGTGGAACTTGCATCTGCGTTTCAAAACTAGGGTCCAACCATGGTCGCACAATGCATGTGTACAAGAGAGTCACAAAAGTGCTGTCGGGCCGCGACTGTCATATGCTCATGAACAGGAGAATGGTTGTGGATTCAGACAAGGCAGCAGGAGGCCTCGACATGGTGGAGGAGTTCCTGCGTGAAGGCAGCGAACGTGCGGCTCGCGAGCAGTGGAGGCTGGAGCAAGGCAAGGAGGACGACGGGGACGACGCAGAGATGGAGCAGGAACAGCAAGGGGAGGCGCAGGGTGTCGGAGCAGGGGACTTGGTGCGGCGGCGGCTTGTCCTTGCAGATGAGGTTGAGGCGGTCGGCCACCAGGGAGACGGAAGGATGGATGGGCGTGGCGGATGGGTAGCAGTCCGGCGACGGAGAAGATAGAGACGGCGCGGAGTAACGACCTGCTGCTGGTCGCCAGCGTGGGCGAAACAAGGGGCGGCGGAGCGCCATGGCTGATCGGGCAGGCGAGCTCGCTGTGGAGGCGCTCGGGCATAGGGCAGAGCTTGGCGGCGGCCTCTTGCCGGAGATGATGATGGGGAGGCGTGGAGGAGGCGGTCATGGGGTCGGGGACGACGGATCCGAGCGGCAGCGGCGGCTCGGGAGCCTCTCCCGATCGGGACGAGGATGGAGGGGGGCGAGCGAGCAGGTGGCGGCGCGAGGGAAGGTTGAGGGAGAGAGTGAGATGGGGATCGGGGCTAGGAGGCCAGCGAGCAGGGGGATAAGGGGAGATCGGGCAGGCCTCTTGAGCCGACTAGGTCAGGCCACAGGTGGGCCTTAAGCGGGCTGCGGATGGCCTAGATGGCCTGCTGGGTTGGACTCTCTCCCTTTTCAAAACTCTTCCAAAAACAGAAAAGCAAAGAAAGAAAAGGACAGAAAAGAAATGAGTGGACAAGAATTTGGGCATGGGGATAATTTCCCCGGACTCACAAAAATGCGCTTGTTCCATGAAAAATGGTGTGGACATGATTGCAGGAATTAAATTCAAACTCATTTGAAATTCAAATGGATTTGAACTAGGACTAGGTTTTTGAAGTGTCCAAAAATGTTGAGGATTTTTGGTGGAGCTCCAGAAAGTGATGCAAGCATAAACGGGCAAAGTTGGAGGTCAATAATAGAGATAGGAAAAGGCATGGGATTAAATTGTACGTGTGTTGTGGTGCATTCCAATTAATGGAATATTTTATAAAAGCTCCCTAAATTTTGGGAGGATATGTTATAAAGAGAAGTCACCCTTCCCTTGAATTAAATGGATCGAAGATCCATACAATTTATTTAAAAGAGTTATAAAATTAATGATATGATGGCATGATGACATGATGAAATGCAACACGCAAAAAAAACACGGCCAAACTCGGAATAGCTGGAAGTCTTCTCGAGCGTCGGTCTCGGGGCGTCACAGGGGAGAACTAGTACTAGCTATCATGTTGTTCTTATGTTGAACCATTATACCTTGAGTGGGTGTATGACTTTATATCTGTGTCTTATGGTGTGATGTTGAACCACTATGTCCTATGAATGATGAGATATTATGATATTATGGTGATGTGCTTATATGATGATGGTTTTAATTATGTTTTTGTGATATTTTGCTCATATATTCTAGATGGTTGTCTCTGTGAGGGGGAGCTCTCCATATAATTCTTGCAATAATTATGTTTGAGAGGGGGAGCTCTTAAATAAATGTGTCTTAAAGCATAGAGCAACCTTATTTCTTTTCTACTATGTGTAATTGTAATCAACTACCAAAAAGGGGGAGATTGAAAGTTTAATCATGCCCTTAATATTATTTTGTTGTTGATGACAATATACTCATAGGGGACTAACAAAGTTTGTCAAGTATATCTCAGGTTTTAGTCCCATTGGAATCAATTGTGTGCGTGGATTATGATTTCGGATATATAGAACTTCATCAAGAATGAAGAAACAAGATTATATTTATGTTTATTCCTGGGTATAGGGATCCCGCACTATTAAGAGGGGAACATGGGGTATTGTGAGAGTCTTGCTCAAAATCTACTTCAAACTCATTGTTTGGTCTTCATCTTTGTCGGACGACCGGTTCTCACCAGACGTTCAGTGAGGGAGCTGGACTAAGGGGTCCTCGGGCATCTGGCCTATTCAATATGGGCCAGACTGAAGGGCTGTCGAGATAAAGGAAGAAGGCCACCTCCCATGTCCGGTTGGGACTCTTGTATGCGTGTACGGCAAGATTAATTGTC
This sequence comes from Triticum aestivum, assembly GCF_018294505.1. Lineage (NCBI taxonomy): Eukaryota > Viridiplantae > Streptophyta > Magnoliopsida > Poales > Poaceae > Triticum > Triticum aestivum. The sequence goes on along the minus strand of NC_057804.1, from coordinate 330,471,280 downwards.
CGGATATACTATTTCCTTACCTTTAAACTGACTCTAAACAACCCTAGGCCCCTCCAGTGTCTATATAAACTGGAGGACTTAGGCCGGAGACAGGATCATAACATTCATAGGCTAGACAATCTAGGGTTTAGTCATTATGATCTCAAGGTAGATCAACTCTTGTAACCCCTGTACTCATCGAATACAATCAAGTAGGAAGTAGGGTTTTACCTCCTTTAAGAGAGCCCAAACCTGGGTAAACATTGTGTACCTTTGTCCACTGTTACCATCGATCCTCAGACATTCAACTTGGGCCCCTCTACCCGAGATCTGCCAGTTTTGACACCGACATTGGTGCTTTCATTGAGAGCTCTGTTGTGTTGTCAACAAAAGGATTGATGGCACGCCTCTTCATCAACAATGATACTGCATCCAGGGAGACTTTTCTCCTCGGACAGTTCTTTGTGTTCGACAGCTTCGTGCTACGTGCCGACTCGGCCAGCTGCCTCGAGTAGGTAGACAGCTACGCCCCTGGTCACTAGATCAGGTTCGGGAACTTGAACTATGTCACTGATATCCGTGGAGATCTAATCTTTACGGGATTCGCGGCCTCGACTGCTGCTCCCCACCCTTATAAAGAGGGTCCTTCGGATCCGCTATCAGACCCCGTCCAGGGGCCAATGCTCACACCTGCCTCGACCTTAGATCCAGAGCAGATCGCATTTTTCAATGACGAGAGGATCAACCCCGCCACACTCTCTCCTAACATGAAACTATTAGCCGGAGACCTAGATGCGATCGTGCCATTGGTAGCCCAGGAATCAAACGGGACTCTCCCAGTCATCGGAGAGTCGGACTCGCCTCTGGAGGATAACTCCGAATCACTGAGGTCTGCACCCCCTGGACTCAATCAAGTGTCCAGCCCCGCAAATCCGCAGACTCCCATCTAGCTTTTGCTTTTAGACAAAGCTCTGGGCTTAATGCAATCCCTTGCCATTAAGGAAGCTTCGCCTCCGAACTACACCCAGCACAGCATGGGGGCTGAGGTCGGGGAATTTCACACCCCACCCACCACCCACTTAGTAGCCACTATCGAGGATTTAACCGAACTACTAGACTACGCTTCCAAAGACATTGATGGTATGGATGATGATGTCGACGTCGAGCAAAGCCAAAACCCGCCTACTACAGGGCGTTGAACGGCCACTTCTACCTATGATGTATGCCTGGTGGACACTGCTGAGGAAAAAGATGATGATGGTGTTCAAGATCCAGGCAAGGACAAGCCCGTCGACAAACCACCAAAGCGTCGGCGTCATCGGTGCCGCTCATGATCGTGTTAGGCAAAGGATAGCACTACCGGCACCGAAGACAATGAAACCCTAGAAAACACCGAAGACCACCCCGTCGAGCCCACGTCCAAACAGGATGACAGGGAGGAGGGTTAATACAACCCCGAACACGCCGATCCCGAGGACTCCGAGGACAACAACTACTTGCCTCTCTCTGAAGAGGATGTGAGCCTCGGTGACGAAGATTTCATCATCCCAAAGGAACCCCTCGAACAATAACGCTTCAAGCGACAACTCATCGCCACTCCGCGGAGCCTAAAAAAGAAACAACAACAGCTTCAGGCCGAACAGGACACGCTCAACGATAGATGGACCAAGGTCCTAGCCGCCGAAGAGTACGGCCTTGAGCGACCAATAAAGAGTTACCCTAAGCGCAGGCTGTTGCCACAATTCGACGATGAAGCCCTCGAGCCAATTCCATCAATGTACAACTATGGTAATCAACCAGACCAACCACCACGTGGACGGGACAAAACGGCCTATCAGGCCGAACACCAGCCCGCACCACCTCGCCATAGAGGCAGTGAGACAACCGCATCGGACTACACTTATGACCTACGTCAGGACCTGGCAAATAAAGTCGGGAAGACCAAATCGATCTATGGATCTAGAGGACGTGCTCCGGCACGATATGATGGCCACCAAACCCGGCGCGATCAACATCATCAAGTTCGAGGTCGGCACCGAACATAGATGTCATCCGAATTACGTCGTGATGTAGCCAGGTATAGAGGTGCCACACACCCTATGTGCTTCACTGTTCAAGTAATGCAACACCAATTTCCGGAAGGGTTTAAACCTGTAAACATCAAACAATACGATGGAACAACAGTCCCTGCCATCTGGATTGAGGACTTTCTTCTCCACATACACATGGCTTGCGGAGATGACCTCCACGCCATTAAATATGTCCCCTTGAAGTTGAAGGGACCAGTACGACATTGGTTGAACAACCTCCCAGAGATCTCCATAGGGAGCTGGGAAGATTTAGAAGATGCTTTCCTGGAAAACTTTCAGGGCACCAATGTCCGGCCTCCGGATGCCAATGACCGAAGTCACATCAACAAGCAACCCAGAGAGTCAGCCCGCAAACTTTGGAATCGATTACTCATTAAAAAGAACCAAATCGTGGACTGTCCAGATGCCGAAGCCTTAGTGGCCTTCAAACACAGCATCCGTGATGAATGGCTTGCCTGACAACTCGTGTAGGAAAAGCCAAAAAACATGGCAGCCCTAACGACACCTATGACCCACTTTTGCTCGGGCAAAGATAGCTGGCTGGCTCGTAGGAGCAACAGTTCCAACAACCCTGGGACCTCTGAAGCTAGGGACGGCAATGGCAGGCCATGCCACAACAAAAACAAACGCTGGAATAACAACGACGGCACCGAAGACACGACAGTCAATGCTGGATTCAATGGTTCTAAATCCGGTCAGCAGAAGAAACCTTTCAAAGGCAATAGGGACAGTCCATCCAACTTGGACAAAATCCTCGAGAGGCCCTATCAGATTCATGGTACCCCCGACAAGCCTGCTAACCACACCAATAAAAATTGATGGGGTTTTAAACGGGTCAGTAAGTTAAATACCGAACATAAGGGGAAGGGACCTCCAAGTGAGGATGACGATGAGTCCCGTCAGCCGAACACCGGGGGTGAGAAGTAGTTTCCCCCTAAAGTAAAATTAGTGAACATGATCTATGTCACTCACATACCCAAAAGGGTGTGCAAGCGTGCACTAAGGGATGTCTACACCGTAGATCCTGTCACCCCAAAGTTCAATCCATGGTCAGCCTGTCCGATCACTTTTGATCGCAGGGATCACCCAACCAATATCCGTCACGGTGGTTCGGCCACCCTAGTACTCGATCCTATCATCAACGGATATCATCTCACTATAGTCCATATGGACGGCGGCAGCAGTCTCAACTTGCGCTACCAAGATACTATCCACAAAATGGGCATCGACCCCTCTAGAATCAAGCCAAGCAACACTACCTTTAAAGGAGTAATAACCGGCATGGAGGCCCGTTGTACGGGCTCATTAACACTGAAAGTGGTATTCGGCTCTTCGGACAACTTTCATACCAAAGAACTAATCTTCTATATCATCCCTTTCGGCAGTATCACGCACTGCTCGGACGAACCGCTTTCACCATTTTCAATATGGTCCCGCACTATGCTTATTTGAAGCTTAAAATGCCCAGACCGTGGGGCGTCATTATAGTCAATGGAAACATGGAGCGCTCCCTTAGAACCGAAGAGCACACCGCGGCCCTAGCAGCCGAGGTGTATGGCGGCATCATCAAGCCGAACAATTCAACAGACATCAAGGCCAATGACATTGTTAAAAAAGTCCGGTCTGCACCTCATGCAGATAGCTCGGCGGATGGGGACCTCAAATAGCAATTCTGCCTCCGCCGACTACCCTATAAGGCCGCGGTATTTGTACCGCATGTACATAACTATGCACTTAAAATACCTTGGCAACACTGGAGTCACACTACAAGAAAGGTCGATGGTATGGCTTGACCCTATTCGGACCTCACATACCTTTTTCCGTTTCTCTTTCACTGCAGGTTCTTTCGAAAACCTCAAGGTCGCATGGTGGCACGAGGGTTCCCTCCTTGGCCCCTCTGTCTCTTCTTTACAGACCACCATCTAATCTTCCTCTCAAAGGATCCACTACTAAGGAGAAACGACGCAGACGTGCGGCAGGATACCGTAGGGATCTTCAAACCACAACTTTTAGGCCCTGTGTAAACCTTTCCCTTATGTAATTTTTTTTGGCATGTAACATGCCCTCATTATCCATGGCATTATATGTCTAAACATGTCTCTATAAGGATATAAAGGAAGCAAATGATCACCACCTTTTGTTCGGTCCTTCATGTTTTCCCTCCTTATTTTTGATTGACATATGTGCTTTAGCTCGGTCTTTACTTCGGGGGCTATATTCGGTCTAGCACATCCTGAAGTCCGAACACCTATAGGGAACTCTTCGGTGTCCCGGATATTGCATTATATGCATCGGTTCCGAATCATCTCTTTGGTCTATAGTTGGGTTGCTCGGCTCCTGTGCTTACCACCTTACATTCCACTAGTTCGGCTAAGGTAGTAAAGGGAGAACTACTGCGATTGTATTTTTGGGTCGTCCAGTCAAGTAACTCAGTAGAGAAAGCCGAAAACTGATCGTCATGATAAGCGAGAGCTGGTCAACGATCCGGTGACTTAGTGTTATACTACAGATCCCTAGCGATTCTTGCTATGTCACATGAGGGGCTGGGACTCGACCAGCCGCATTGCAAAGGCACCATAATCCGGATTACCACCTAATGCAACTGGGGTAATACTTAACCCCACTGATGGACTCATATGGCTAAGTGAAGGTAATAAAGCCACATCTGATTTCGTAGTTCACCTCGCGGACGCCTCCTCTATGGACCAAAATGTTGGATAAAGTGCGGCCATGCATTTGCAAACACCCCTGTAATACTTATAAGGGGGCAGAAGCCGAGGACCGGCAATCTTCAGAAACACAAACAATAAATGTTCGCACAGGAGGATAAAATTAACACAAAAAGCGCAATCATTGCGCGGATTCGTAACATGGTTTCTGCCACCCGATTACATTCAATCAAAAATAACATCCTTGGAACATTGGCCCTCTACTATTCGGGTCCCTTCCAGGACCTTTGCAAAGTATCTCTCCGGCTTCCGATGATCTTTGCCCTCCGGCGGCCCTGTTGTCGCCAATTCGGTGGTCTTCATCTTTGTCCATTTCATCTTCACGCGGGCGAAGGCCATCCGAGCACCTTCTATCCAGGTTGAACACTTTATGGTGTCAATCCGAGGACGCGCGTCGACAAGCCGCTTCACGAGGCCGAAGTAACTGCTGGGCATGGACTTGACTGGTCAAAGTTGGACTCTTAGATCCTTCATAGCCAAGCCAGCCACCCTATGTAGCTCGGTCAGCTACTTCAGTTGGTCGCTCAGGGGCATCGGATGCTCTAGCGAAAGATATTGCAACCAGAATAGCTTCTCGGTTGAGCTCCCCTCTTCGGCTCGGAAGAACTCCACGGCGTTAGCAACACTCCACGGAAGATCCGCAAACGCGCCTAGAGAACTCCAAACTCGGGTTAGCAAGATATATCTCCTACTTCCAAATTTAATCTACAGAAGAAAGGCCTTACCAGCCGCCATCTGCCTCGCCTGTTGGATCTCCTAGCGAGCGCTCGGGGATTCAACCCGGGCCTCCTTGATATCCTGGAGAGCCTTGGCGAGTTCGGATGCTTGTTCCAAAGTCTTCTGCTCCAAGGACTCGCACTTAGTAATGGCATCCTTGAGCTCTTGCTCGACTTCGCCCACCCGAGCCTCATGTTTGTGGTGGGAAGTTTGCTCCACCTCCAGCTCCTTCGCCGCTTTGTTAGCAGCTGCCCTGTTCACCACCGCCTCCTTCTAGGCTTGGGCAAGCGTGCTCTTGAGGGATTCGACCTCGGCCGCGCCAACTGTGATCATAATCACAAGATCAAATGTCAGTGTACAAAAATAGGGGCTCTCTTTTGTACCCCTTTACTTGTGCATGGGCAGTCAGAGTCGTGCCCGCGGCCACACTTAGCAGGGCAAAAGAGGGAAGCCAAGGCCACAAGACAATCAAGGCAACGCCAAGACCATAAATGCAAAGAGCAAGAGGGCGAGGTGGACTCCCCCGGCAAGATCCTTGTCGGGGCAGCCTCCGCAGCCCCGACAAGAGCCTTGCCGGGGCAACTTGCCCAACACCAGCAGAGCACGCCACCCTTGAGCCCAAGGGTTCCAACGCCATCAACCACATTGGAACCAAGGCTCGGGAGGCACCTCCATGGTGGCATGCAGATCTTCGTGATGATCATAAACACACAAGATTAGATAAGGACCAGAAGACGACGATCCTCGGCAAGATCCTTGCCAAGGAAATCCACGAGACCTCCGGCAAGATCCTTGCCAGGGACGACCACGGTGCCACGACAAGACCCTTACTGGGGCCCTAGCAAGACCCTTGCCGAGGACATCAGCGGGGCCGCAGCCAGGCCCGCATCTGCCAAGACTCCACCGCCGCTCCCCATGCAGCTACCAGCCCAGCCAGCTAGGCGAGCACCTGTGTGGCGACGTGCAGCCTCTAGACCAACTCAGCAAGCACCTGCATGGTGGCATGCAGATCTTCATGAAGACCCTGCCACCGTGCCAGCTCAGCAGTCTGCAAGCCTACATGGCACTACATGTCGCGCTGGCTTGGACGCGTGTCGAAGCAAGACGAAGCGGCGACAGCAAGAAGGGCATGTCGGCAGCGCATTAAATGCGTTTGTCTGACGGTGCTAGGGGATTGATTCAGCCATCGTATGCCCTTTCCACCTCATGTGTGCCATTGTGGCGTCCCCTTTTCTTATAAAAGGAGGCCTGAGGCGTACAAGAGAAAGATTCGGCTTTTTGGACTACCCGCGCACCATAGCTAGTTCGAGAACACAAGAACATTCAGATATACACCAAAGCAGGACTAGGGTATTATGCGTCCTCGCGGCCCGAACCTGGGTAAACGATCCTTGTGCTGGCTCCTAGACCCGCTCTTTCCACAACCTCGCACCCGCTGACCGTAGTAGGGATTCCAGTGATCCCATAGGTGTTGTTTCCACCGACATCCTTGGCGCGCCAGGTAGGGGGCGCTGGTGTGAAAATCCAGCCTAGCAGCTAGTCTAGCTATTCTCCGTCTCCATGGCTTCCAAGGATGAAGGCGACCGAATGAGTGGCATCGTGTGTGGATGCAGTGAACGCTCACGCAGCGACAGAAAAGCTAAGTCACGCAAAACTTTGAGCAATTCTTTTTATATAAGATTATTCTCCCTAGAGATCTTTCCCTTTGTATGAGAAACCTGCACGCAATGGGGCGCTTCCACTATTGGCAACACGCTTGTTCTATTTCAAGTCCTCTCAACAGTTCGAGCGGCTGTGTCGAGAACGGCAGGGTGGCCTTCCGCTGTTGGCAATGCTCTCGTTCTGTTTCGAGTCTACTCGACAGTTCGGGCGGCTACCCTGAGAATAGTAAGGTGGTGCACCTGGCAGCAAGCACACCTGGCAGGCCATTTGGTATCCGTCCTCGAGGCGTCGTGGCTTGGATTTATGTGCCGGCAAGCCTACTCAATTAACGCAGGGTGGACATACAGAGAGAGATCAAATTGGAAAATAACATGCATCATTTCAAAGTACTGCAGAGTTATATTACATCAATTGTTGCTGCGGTTCTAACTAAATATATAAATTGTCTTGGTCGTGAACCTGTAGCGGCGATGAGAAACGGGGTGCGTAGTCCCGGCGCTGGCCTTCAATCCTCTCAATTCCGTCGACGCGGCTGATGATGGGCTTGATACACTGCTCGAGCTGCGCAAGGTCCACATCCTCCAGCAAGCTCTCTAGCGCCGCGTCGAAGTCGAGGTTGGGGTTCCAGTACGCCACCTTGGTGAGGACCTTGGTCAGGGCACCCCAGCAAAGCTGCCGGGCCTCCTTGGCTAGAGAGCTTGCTCTGTTAGAGCGGAACTGCTCCAAGGCTCCGAGAACGCCCTTGAAGAACAGGGTCAGCTTGGCGTTGGGGCTCACGTTCAGCTCTGGGGCGTACCTCACGTTCGACATCCCCATGGCAGCCGGCTTCTTGGAGATCCTGTCGGCGACGTCGGCGAGGCGGTTGATCTAGAGGTTTTCGCCCTTCACGAAATCCTTGTGGTTGGCGGGCGTCATTCTTCTGCAGCTGCCTCCCTTCTCCAGATTCTTGGTCAGGGTCTCCTCCCGGGCCCTAACCTCCTAAAGTGTCCCCTCAAGGCCCTTCAGCTTCAGCTTCAGGTCTTTGATGGAGCTATTGGCTTGGGAGAGTAGCTCGGCCTTGCCGAGGACTTTGGCCTGCGCCTCCGTCAAGGCGTTGTTGACCGTGTCCTTCTCCTTCGTCAGCTCCAGGGCCTTGTCCTTCAGGACGTCCTGCTCCGCCTCTAGCTCCTTCACCTTGTCGTCGTGGACCAGGGCTTGAGCATCGAGTGCCTCCTTGTGCCTTTGCTCCAGCTCCCGGGTCCTCTGCGCGATGAGCTTCTCGACCTGCTCATCCTTGTCGCGAAGTCTGGTGGTGAGTGCCACCTCACGAGCGGCGAGGTCCTCCTCCTGAGAGTTTGGCTCGGCCTGGTGCTGGTGCCGGGCGGCCTCGGCCCTGGCGGCCTGTTCCCTCGCCTCCTCCTCGGCCTTCTTGATGTCGGCCTGCTTCAAGATGAGCTCTTGCTTATGCTCGGCCAGCTAATCTTGGGAAGCCTTCAGCTCTTCGTGGGCCTGGCGGAACCAAGCCTGCGTCTGGGCGACGCGCTCCTCGAGATCCGCCTCCGCCTTGTCCGCCGCCGCCACCCTGGACTTCACCTTGTCCAGACGGGCACGGTGGAGCGCCTGGAGCTTCCAGAAGTTGGCGCCCATGGCCTGGAGAAGCTTCTCCTCTTGGGAACCACCACCATCAGTGCTTAGTTCGTAGATAACCTCGAGCCCGGCAGGGGTGAGCGCCTCGTCGTCGAACACCCCCCCCCCCCTCGGCCGGTGCCCTGGTGCCTGCCTTCCCTGGAAGGTGGACGAACAGGTCGTCACCCACCTTCAAGTACCTGCCTGAGCCAGAGGAAGCGGAGGAGGAGGGTTGATCGTCTACCACCCCCTCCTCGGCAGCAGCCTTGCCGGCCTTCCCGGCAGCGCCTTGCCGGCCTCCGTGGCAGCGCCCTTGCCGGCCTCCTCGGCAGCAGCCTCGCAGGTCCCTCCGGCAGGCCCCTTGGTGGCATCCTCAGCAGCGGTCTCGGCGGCCTCCTCGGCAGCGATCTTGTCGGCCTCGGCCTCAGCGTCCCTGGCGACCTCCTTGATGACGGCGTTGATGTCCTCCTGGTCCGTCGAGGGAGGATCTGGACACCGAGAAGGGGAAATGAGGTGAAGCCAAGACTAAGATTCAAGAAGAAGAAGAAAAAGCAGGGACAAAAAGTAAATGACTTACCCATGCCGGGCTGGGAAGAAGTGGCTCCCTCCCCGCCAACATCCATCGCCGGGACGGGGCCACCAGCGCCAAAGTTCACCTCCTCCTCCTTGGCGCCCTTGCCAAGGACGCCCCTTCGGGCGGCGTGGTTGACGGGGCCGGCGTGTTGGGGGTGGCCCTCGGTGGCTCCTCCTACTGCCGTCCTCCTCCTGCAGCCACAGCAAGGCCAGTGCCAAGAGATCGTACCCCAACGCACGTTGATGAGGAGTGAGTGGTGAACGCATGCTGGGGGCTGAGCCGGGGGCTGCTGTCCGGGCTGATCTCCACCACCGGCGTGCGTAAAGCGCCCGCTAGGGGCTGGTCGCCCGCCGACGCCCTGGCCCTCTTCGCCACCCTCTGGGCCAGCGTCTCCCTGTCCCTGCAAAGATGAAAACAAGTCAAGAAAAGCAGCGTGGTCTGAAAGAACGGAGGTGATGAAGGGCAGACACTTACTCGTCCTCCGCCTCCTCTACCGTTGCCTTCCTTTTCTCCTTGGGCTGAGAGACCCAAATCAAAGACGACCTCCGTGTTGGCATCTGCGGGAGGAGGGGAAGGGGATGGAGTCGGCAATGCTTTGACGAAGAAGAGGCGGTCGCTTTCTTCTTCGCCACCGCGGTCTTCGCCACCTTCTTTACTGTCGCGGCCCTCATCTGGCGCACGGACTCCCCCTGGGCCCTTTGCCGCAGTTCGATCCTGCCGGGCTAGACCGGCTTGCCAGAGCTGGCCTGCCGCAAGACGCGCCTTTTCCCTGTGGCCGAAGGGTTGTCAGCCTCGGCCTCTTCCTCGATCGACTCCAAGACCACCTCCTCAACAAGGGGGGCCTCGGTGTTGACACCGTTGGCCTCCCCGGCAGACCCCGCCCACTAGGCGAGCTCCCTCTCCTCTGCAACCGCGTTAGCCTTGTCCTCCATGCCGCCAGCGCTGCAGACCCCGCCCACGGGGAGAAGTAGGCGAATTGTGCCCGCCGTACCGCCGCCTCGCTCTCCGGCGCCTCCCTCTCCCCGGCATCCTTGGCCGCCCCCTTGCCCTTGCTGGTTTTGGGCGCCATGGTGGCTGCAAGGAGGCAAAGGATTAAGAGCAATGGGGGCACAGCGGCGACGAGCAAAAGCGAGAGCTTGAGGAGGAAGGAGATAGGGATGGCGGTTCCGAGATTGGAGAGGGCATAGAAGGTAAATGAGGAGCACGCCTGCGGTTATTCCTTTTTATGGGGAAGGCGTGGGCCGCCTCTTTACCATTTACTATGACATGACGCCTGCGTGCAGCAGGCACCCCATGCATGCCCCCCATGTCACGCACGACCCTCCATATCGCGCATTCAATGCGGGTCATGGGGAAGCGCAGCAGGCGAAAAAGTTACCATGGTAGAAATCCGCCCCGCCTGCCCACACACCTTTCTGGTCCTAGCCCAACAACGCGTAGCGCTTATGTGTAGCCCAGGCCCGGGGGCTCCTATCGGTGTACAAAACTAGGGGATCTCTTTTATACCCCTTTACTTGTGCACGGGCAGTCAGAGCCGCGCCCGCGGCCACACTTAGCAGGGTAGAAGATGGAAGCCAAGGCCACAAGACAATCAAGGCAACGCCAAGACCATAAACGCAAAGAGAAAGAGCGCGAGGTGGACTCCCCCGGCAAGATCCTTGCCGGGGCTGCGGCTCCCCCGGCAAGATCCTTGCCGGGGCAGCCTCCGCAGCCCCGGCAAGAGCCTTGCCGAGGCAACTTGCCCAATGCCAGCAAGCGCGCCACCCTTGAGCCCAAGGGTTCCAACGCCATCAACCACATTGGAACCAAGGCTCGGGAGGCACCTCCATGGTGGCATGCAGATCTTCGTGAAGATCATAAACACACAAGATCAGATAAGGACCAGAAGACGATGATCCTCGGCAAGATCCTTGCCAAGGAAATCCATGAAACCTCTGGCAAGATCCTTGCAGGGGACGACCACGGTGCCACGACAAGACCCTTGACGGGGCCCCAGCAAGACCCTTACCGAGGACATCAGCGGGGCCGCGGCCAGGCCCGCATGTGCCAAGACTCCGCCGCCGCTCCCCATGCAGCTGCCAGCCCAGCTAGCTAGGTGAGCACCTATGTGGCGATGTGCGGCCTCTAGACCAACTCAGCAAGGACCTGCGTGGTGGCATGCAGATCTTCGTGAAGACCCTGCCACCACGCCAGCTCAGCAGCCTGCCAGCCTACATGACACTACATGCCGCGCAGGCCTGGACGCGTGTCGAAGCAAGGCGAAGCAGCGATAGCAAGAAGGGCACGTCGGCAGCGCATTAAATGTGTTTGTCCAACGTTACCAGAGGATAGACTCAGCCACCGTATGCCCTTTCCACCTCCTGTGTGCCATTGTGGCGTCCCCTTTTTCCTATAGAAGGACGCCCGAGGCATACAGGAGAAGGATTCAGCTCTTTGGACTACGCGCGCACCATAGCTAGTTCAACAACACAAGAACATTCAGATATACACCAAAGCAGGACTAGGGTATTACGTGTCCTCGCGGTCCGAACCTGGGTAAACGATCCTTGTGCTGGCTCCTAGACCCGCTCTTTCCACAACCTCACTCCCGCCGACCGTAGTAGGGATTCCAGTGATCCCATAGGTGCCGTTTCCACTGACATCAAATAAGTTAAAAAGACTCAATACATATCTCACTTCTGATATATATAAGTTCTGCATACCTTGCATTTCGTCAAACTACTTGTTGACATGGTCGAGCTCCTCATCGGCCAACTGAAGCTTCCGATTGAGCTCGGAAACCTCTACAGCATGGGCGGTAGCCGCCAACATGGATGCCTGTCACACATTAGCATAGTATATTAGTAACTTCGCTTGGGGATCCTCTGTCCAAATTATTCTAATCCGGATAGAGTCTCTGGGGCTACTATCTATACATGGATTCATCCTTTCATATGAAAAACTTGTTAGAGGATTACATTGCATACCTCAAAGCCCGTCAGTAGGTTGTTGAAAGCTTCATTCAGTCCGCTTTTCGCACACTGAACCTTTTCCATAACCGCACATCAGGGTGCCCATCAGGGTGCAGTGCTCCTCCATGATGGAAGCGCGTTGCAACACCTCCTCCAGAGCAAGAGCAGCCTCCAGATTAACGGGGCCACTGTGGGAGTTGTTGCTCCTCCCCCTCTGTTGAACATCCCTTTTCGGAACCGTATTGGTCTCTGGAATGGTGTGTAGTGGGGGCCTGGACTGTTGAGGCTCCCCGTTGTTGGTAGTCATGGGGGTCGCCTGATACGTCTTCGTCGTATATACTTTTCCAAACACTTTTGCCCTTGTTTTGGACTCTAACTTCTATGATTTGAATGGAACTAACCCGGACTAATGCCGTTTTCAGCAGAATTACCATGGTGTTGTTTTATGTGCAGAAAATAAAAGTTCTCGGAATGACCTGAAACTCTAGGGAACACCTTAGAAAAAATAATAAAAAATCATCGCCAAACATGAAGACCAGGGGGGGCCACACCCTGCTCACGAGGGTGCCCCCCTGGTCGCCCCCCTACCTCGTGGGCCCCCTGGTGGCCCTCCGACGCCAATTCCAACAACATATATTGGCTTTTGGGGAGAAAAAAATAAGAGAGAAGAAATCATTGCGTTTTACTATACGGAGCCGCCGCCAAGCCCTAATCTCTCTCGGGAGGGCTGATCTGGAGTCCGTTCGGGGCTCCGGAGAGGGGGATTCGTCGCCGTCGTCATCATCAACCATCCTCCATCACCAATTTCATGATGCTCACCGCCGTGCGTGAGTAATTCCATCGTAGGCTTGCTGGACGGTGATGGGTTGGATGAGATTTATCATGTAATCGAGTCTGTTTTGTTAGGGTTTGATCCCTAGTATCCACTATGTTCTGAGATTGATGTTGCTATGACTTTGCTATGCTTAATGCTTGTCACTAGGGCCCGAGTGCCATGATTTCAGATCTGAACCTATTATGTTTTCATGAATATATGTGTGTTCTTGATCCTATCTTGCAAGTCTATAGTCACCTACTATGTGTTATGATCCGGCAACCCCGAAGTGACAATAATCGGGACCACTCCCGGTGATGACCATAGTTTGAGGAGTTCATGTATTCACTATGTGCTAATGCTTTGTTCCGGTTCTCTATTAAAAGGAGGCCTTAATATCCCTTAGTTTCCAATAGGACCCCGCTACCACGGGAGGGTAGGACAAAAGATGTCATGCCAGTTCTTTTCCATAAGCACGTATGACTATATACGGAATACATGCCTACATTACATTGATGAACTGGAGCTAGTTCTGTGTCACCCTATGTTATGACTGTTACATGACGAACCGCATCCGGCATAATTATCCATCACTAATCCGGTGCCTACGAGTTTTCCATATACTGGTTCTCGCTTATTTACTTTTCCGTTGCTACTGTTACAATCACTACAAAATACCAAAAACATTACTTTTATTGTCTTTACTTTCGTTACCATTACCACCACTATCATATTACTTTGCTACTAAACACTTTGCTGTAGATACTAAGTTTCCAGGTGTGGTTGAATTGACAACTCAGCTGCTAATACTTGAGAATATTCTTTGGCTCCCCTTGTGTCGAATCAACAAATTGGGGTTGAATACTCTACCCTCGAAAACTGATGTGATCCCCTATACTTGTGGGTTATCAAGACCTTTTTCTGGCGCCGTTGCCGGGGAGCATATCTCTATTCTTTCAGTCACTTGGGATTTATATCTGCTGGACACTATGAAGAACTTGAAAGACGATCGAACTACTATTCTGCCCTCAACTATGAGGGGAGGTAAGGAGCTGCCATCTAGCCTTGCACTAGATTCTCCTTCTGTTATAAGTAAGCTTGCGACACCTAAACCTGTTACTGCTATTCTTTCTGATATGTCGCATGTTATTGATGATGCCACTTCTGCTATGCACGATACTTATGATGAAACTACTTCTATGCTTGATACTACTGTGCCCCTTGGTGAATTTCTTGATGAGCTAATTGCTAGGTCTAGAGAAAGAGAAATTATTGCACCTGAATACGATGATGATAGTGATGATGAAAATATGCCTTCTATTCCCGAGGGTTATCTTTTTGATGCAGAATCTTCTGCCGCCATTTTTGCTTGCCGGGATAGATATGAACTTAAGAGGTTGCTAGTTAAATGGAGTAAAGAATCTTTTAGAGATAGAATGAGACCCGACCCTGCTTTTGCTACTTCACCTATTTGTGTTCCTGATAAGGATTATTATGATTTTTCTATTGATCCAGATATAATTACTTTGGTTGAATCTAATCCTTTTTATGGCTATGAATCTGAAATTGTTGTGGCACATCTTACTAAGCTAAATGATATAGCTGCCCTGTTTACTAATAATGAGAGATCGCGCTACCTTTATTTACTCAAAATATTTCCGTTCTCATTAAAGGGTGATGCTAAGATATGGTTTAATTCTCTTGATCCTGGTTGTGTGCAAAGTCCCCAGGATATGATTTATTACTTCTCTGCTAAATATTTTCCTGCTCATAAGAAACAAGCTGCTTTGAGGGAAATATACAATTTTGTGCAAATTGAAGAAGAGAGTCTCCCACAAGCTTGGGGGAGGCTTCTCAAGTTACTAAATGCTTTGCCTGATCATCCTCTTAAGAAACCTAAAATATTTGATATCTTTTATAATGGACTAACTGATGATTCCAGAGATTTCCTGGATAGTTGTGCTGGTTCTCTTTTTAGGGAAAGAACATCGGATGAAGCTGAAATTCTATTGAATAATATGTTGGCAAATGAAAATAATTGGGCACCTCCCGAGCCACCTCCTGAGCCAGCTCCAGAGCCAATTACTGAGCCTATTCCTAAACCAACTCCGAAGAAGAGAGGTGTTCTATTTCTCAGTCCCGAAGATATGCAAGAGGCAAAGAAATCTATGAAAGAAAAAGGTATTAAAGCTGAAGATGTTAAGAATTTACCTCCTATTGAAGAAATACATGGTCTTAATTTACCGCCTATTGAAGAAGTATCCGATCTCAATTACTTATTCACCGAAGAACCTCCCGATATCCCGACACAGGTAGTAAAGGTAAATTCTCTCTATAGATATGATAAAGCTAAAGTCCCTCCTACTAAAATTGCTAGTCAGTGCTTGGATGAGTTTGACGACTTTATGTTTAAACAAGATGACTTTAATGCTTATTTTGGTAGACAATTAAAACATAATACCTTTATGATTAAACGCTTGGGTGATTTTATGGCTGATATTAGAGGTGAACTTAAACTTGTTAGCAAACATGCTTCTATGGTTACCACTCAAGTAGAACAAGTACTTAAAGCTCAAAAAGAAGTGCTTGATGAAATGAATAGTAAGAAAAATGATTATGCTATTAGAGTGGCTACTAGAACTGGTAGAATGACTCAGGAACCTTTGTATCCTGAAGGCCGACCTAAGAGAATCGAGCAAGATTCTCAGAGAAATAATATTGATGTATCTAGTTCTTCTAAAAGGAAGAAAAAGAAAAATGATAGGACTTTGCAAACTTCTAGTGAACCTATTGTTGAACCACCTGAGAATCCAAATGACATCTCCATGTCTGATGCTGAAACACAATCAGGTGATGAACATGAACCTAGTGATAATGTTAATGTTAATGTTCATGTTGATGCTCAACCTAGTAATGATAATGATGTAGAAGTTGAACCTGTTGTTGATCTTGATAACCCACAATCAAAGAATCAATGTTATGATAAAAGAGACTTCGTTGCTAGGAAACATGGTAAAGAAAGGGAACCATGGGTTCAGAAACCCATGCCTTTTTCTCCGAAACCATCCAAGAAAAAGGATGATGAGGATTTTGAGCGCTTTGCTGAAATGATTAGACCCATATTTTTACGTATGCGATTAACTGATGTTCTCAAAACGAATCCTTATGCTAAGTATATGAAGGATATCATTACTAATAAAAGAAAGATACATGAAGCTGAAATTTCCACCATGCTTGCTAATTATACTTTTAAGGGTGGAATACCAAAGAAACTTGGAGATCCCGGAGTACCTACAATACCATGCTCCATTAAGAGAAATTATGTTTAAACTGCTTTATGTGATCTTGGAGCCGGTGTCGGTGTTATGCCTCTCTCTTTATATCGTAGACTTGACTTGAATAAGTTGACACCTACTGAAATATCTTTGCAAATGGCTGATAAATCAACTGCTATACCTGTCGGTATTTGTGAGGATGTGCCTGTTGTGGTTGCAAACGTTACTATTTTAACGGACTTTGTTATTCTTGATATTCTCGAGGATGATAGTATGTCTATTATTCTTGGAAGACCTTTCCTTAATACTGCAGGGGCTGTTATTGATTGCACCAAAGGCAATGTCACTTTTCATGTTAATGGTAATGAGCATACGGTACATTTTCCGAGAAAACAACCTCAAGTTTATAGTATCAACTCTATTGGAAAAATTCCATCGATTATATTTGGAGGTTCTGAATTTCCTCTCCCTACTGTCAAGAAAAAGTATGATATTCTTATTGTTGGGGATTTTCATATCCCCGTTGAGGTAACCTAGTGTCATTCAAAATTTCTCCGGTTCCGTGATTATTCGGAATGAGTTTGTTAACAAGACTTGATCAACCTTGTTAGTGGGTTCATTTTGATGATCACGAGATGGATGAAACTAGAAGCACAACCTTCTGTACCCTCTTTATATTTTCTGTTATTTAGTAGAAATAAAGTAAAATAGTATTTTTCTGTCTCTCTCCTGACTTATCCATGCAATATAAAAATATCCCGAAAATAAAAGTCCTCAGAATGCCATGCGAATTTAATATGATTTTTTCGGGAATATTTGAGGATTTACTGAGCAAAAATTACCGCGGGGGGAGCTGCCACTTGGTCACGAGGGTGGAGGGCGTGCCCTACCCCCCTGGGTGCGCCCCCTGCCTCGTGGGCCCACGGTGGCCCTCCTCCACTTATCCCTGCACCCATCTTCTTCCGCTGCCTCACACAAACACGAAAAACCAACTCAAGCATGAGTTCCAGCCCCCGTTGCTGTGATTTTCGATCTCCTTGCTCAAAGCACCTCTCGCAAAACTGCTTGGGGAGATTGTTCCTTGGTATGTGACTCCTCCATTGGTCCAATTAGTTTTTGTTCTAGTCCTTTATTCTTTGCAAATTTGTGCTGCATAGGTGACCATGTTCTTGAGCTTGCATGTCAAATTTATATGGTTCCAAGTACTTCTAATGCTTTATATAGGCTCTAGGCACTGGTGGGAGTTGTTGCTATCAATCTTATTGAAGTTGGTTCACTTTTATTTGAAGTTACTAAAAATTTCAGATTATTTCAGAAAATAATGAAGAGACTTTTAAGGGGCTCGTCGAGCCGAAGCTCGAAGGAAAAACAAAAGGAAGAAGAGCAGAAGCCCAAATTTAATTTGCCTCGCACCACGGAGGTCCGGCCGTGTGAATGGCCTTCCGATTACATCTTGAGGAGAGCCGGGATTTATGTGGATTTCTATTTACAGATTGAGAATGCTGGTCTCATGTCACGCCCAATATGCGACCCTATCCAAGAGGAACTCGAAGGTCCCACCAAGGATAGACCCGCATATTGAAACGCTTTTGCAAGGTGGATATCATTACATCAACATTACATAATAGATGGGGATACATACAAAAGGCATACAATGCCACACGAATACAACATCATCTTACATAATAGCACCATCCGACTACGGATGAAACACAAACAGAAACTCAAACGACATCCACCCTGCTAGCCCAGGCTGCCGACCTGGAACCTATCCCCTGATGGAATAAGAAGCAGAAGAAGAACTCCAAACAAGCAAACATCACTCTCGCGTCAGGGTCATCACATAACATGTACCTGCAACTGTTGTTGTAGTAATCTATGAGCCACGAGGACTCAGCAATCCCATTACCATGGGTATCAAGACTAGCAAAGCTTAATGGGAAAGGAAGGGGTAAAGTGGTGAGGTTGCAGCAGCGACTAAGCATATATGGTGGCTAACATATGCAAATAAGAGCGAGAAGAGAGCAAACGGAACGGTCGTGAAGCTAGCAATGATCAAGAAGTGGTCCTAAACTCCTACTTACGTCAAACATAACCCAAAAACCGTGTTCACTTCTCGGACTCCGTCGAGAAGAGACCATCACGGCTACGCACGTGGTTGATGCGTTTTAATTCGGATCTGGTGTCAAGTTTTCTACAACCGGACATTAACAAATTCCCATCCGACCGTAACCGCGGGCACGGCTTTCGAAAGTTTAAACCCTGCAGGGGTGTCCCAACTTAGCCCATGATAAGCTCTCGCGATCAACGAAGGATATACCTTCTCCCAGGAAGACCCGATCAGAATCGGAATCCCAGTTTACAAGACATTTCGACAATGGTAAAACAACACCAGCAAAGCCGCCTGATGCGCTGACAATCCCGATAGGAGCTGCACATATCTCGTTCTCAGGGCAACACTGGATGAGACATCCTTTGAGTAAAACCAGACCTCGAGTTTCCCCGAGGGGGCCCCGCAGTCTACTCGGTTCGGACCAACACTTAGACAAGCATTGGCCCGGGGGGGGCTAAAATAAAGATGACCCTCGGGTTAATTACTCCCAAGGAAAATGTAGGTGATGGTGAGGCAAATGGTAAAACCAAGGTTGGGCCTTGCTGGAGGAGTTTTATTCAAAGCGAACTGTCAAGGGGGTCCCATAAATCGCCCAACCGCGTAAGGAACGCAAAATCAAGGAACATAACACCGGTATGACGGAAACTAGGGCGGCAAGAGTAATTAACTAAATATTGTGATATCCCAACATAATCTTGTCCATCATGGGGCAATCTTCAACTTCACCTGCAACTAACAACGCTATAAGAGGGGCTGAGAAAAGCGGTAACATAGCCAAGCAATGGTTTGCTAGGAAGGGTAAAAAGGTTAGAGGCTGACATGGCAATTTGGGAGGCTTGATGAGCAAAAGATAGGTAGCGCAGCAAAGCGATAGAACGAAGCAACTAGCATAGCGATGATAGTAGTGAGATCCAGGGTAGCGGTCATCTTGCCTGAAATCCCGCAAGGAAGAAGAACGAGTCCATGAAGGAGACAAACGGACGTAGTCGAACGAATCCTCACAACTCCGGAACGAAACCGAAGCTAACGAGAGAAGCAAATCAGAAAGAAGCAAACAACATGGTAAACAAACATCACATAAACATGACACGATGCACAATCAAGTATGATGCATTTCCGGTTTAAATAGGCATGGCATGGCAAAATGCAACAAACCATACTACTAGTTAAATGGAGCTCAATATGCAACGAGTTGCTTATTGACAAAACACCGCATTGACATATTTAGTTTAATCTTGTTTATGTACCCAACAATATTAAATGTTGTTAAACATGGCAAGAGGTGAAGCATAAGTAAACTAACTATTTAGGCAAGTTTAAATGAGGCCGGAACAACAAACAACAATTCCGGAAGAACCCCATATGCATATTTTAGATTTGGTACTGTTCTGCCCTAAAACATATTTTATTGTTGTTAAACAGGAAAATAAAGTGCACCATGTTAAACTAGGCATTTTTCCACCCCATTTACATATAAAGTTTATTTAAAACCAAGCTACGGTTATTTAGTTACGAAATAAATCGTTTTAACATGGCATTTTAGCAAATAAATGCAAACAGCAAGTTAAACATTTTTAACATGGATGAAAGTTGCAAATTATGAAACTAGATGAAATTCTAAGCATTTTTCATATATAAAACATTTCAATCCAATGCACGGTTTGTGAGTTATTAAATGCATGATCTAGAGGGACTTTTCTGTAAAACAGGCATTCTCAGGATAATGTTAAATTCGTAGCAGGAAAAAAACATGCACGGGCCGAATCTGACTAGCCCAATAGAGGAAAGGCCAGGGGGGCTGCTCACCCTGGGCCTTGGGCCGATCGGTGGAGAGGAGGCCGGGCAGATCTGGGCTTGGCGCAAGAAGTGGCCCAGGGCGCGGGACGACAGAGTCAATGGGCACGAGCGAGCGTCGGACTTGGGGCTGCGTGCGTTCCAGGAAGACGGGTGGTGGTGGCGCTTGTGTTTCCGATGATGGTAGACGGCGGGACGACCACCGGAGGCGGTGTGAGATCAAGGGGAACCGATTCCCGGCAGTGGGAGGCGGATCCAGCGAGGCAAGGTCTTGGCAGTGGCGAACTTGCCGGCGTTGGGGACGAGGTGCTCGGGGAGGAGAGGCAGGGTCGAGGCGACGCTGTCGACGGTCATTCATGCAGGACCTGGGGCGCTGGAGAAGGGCGCTGGCGGCGGAGAAGCTCCAGGGCGGCGGCTTGGCGCTAGATTTGGAGCAGGGAAGCAGAGGCGGGCTTGGCGCGGTGGTCTTGGTGGCTTCCGTGGCGCAATGAACAGGGAGGAAAGTGAGACTTGCCGAAGGCGCGCGGGGCTGCTGCTGCTTGCAGGAGACGAAGGCGCGGCGACGGATCGAAAGAAGAGGACGACCATGGTGTCCTGTGGAGGCAACAGAGAGAGAGAGAGAGATGAGTGGGGAAATAGAAGAAATAGAGAAAGGGAAGGAAGAGCATGGAGGAAGGGCACGGTCCTGCGGGGCTCCTGCGAGGGAGATGGTTGCTGCTGGCGCTGGGGCGACGAGGAGGAGGCCGCAGGTGAGGGAGGCGGTCGACAGGAGGCGAGGCAGGCAGCGGCGACGGGGACGAGAAGGAGCTGCTGGTTGGGGAGGTTCGATGGTGACTGGCCGGTGGCTGAAATCGAGGAGAGGTAGGTGGATCGGGAGGGATCCCGATGGAGAGAGTGGGTTGGTCGGGTGGTGGCGGAGGGAATGGAAGGATGGGACAAGGCGCCTAGGATCTAGGGTTGGATGATATATATATATATATATATATATATATATATATATATATATATCACCAGGATTAGGTTAGGGGCTAATCTGATCCTTCGATTGACATCGGACGGTCGAAAATAAATGGCTTAGTGGAGTCCAACAAATAAATGCAGATGTTTTAGGGATGCTTGGGGATGATCCTGACCCATCGGTCGTGACCGTGTGGTTCGCGTTCGGGGAAGTTTCGGGCGCGGACGCGAGGGGGTCTGAGAGAGGTTAGGTGGTTTGACAAGAGGGAACCAAAAACATGGTTGGTCTCGAAAGGGTCAACGAACGCAACAGAGAGGGAAGCGAGGAGCGGCAACTACGAGCGGATGCAAGTTTTTAAGAAAACAATGTCGATGCAATGTGCATGATGCTATGAGATGAGATGTATGACATGAACAAAATGCAAAACGAAGACAAAAACCCAACCACGGAGAAAATAAAATATCACATCTCCGGAAAAGGCAAGAGTTGGAGTTACGAATATAGAAAGTTGTATCCAGGGCGTTACAACACTCCACCACTACGAGAGGATCTCGTCCCGAGATCTAGGATGACACCGGAGGGAAAAGGAAGAGGAAGATAAGAGGTAAACTAAGTTGCTTCTTTGACAAACGAGTGAAAACCATGAACCTTGAGAGGTTGAGCAAAAAGAAAGGAAGAAAACAACGAAGATGAGCAAAGTTGAAAACACGTTAGAAAAGAGGAACAAGGGATACAACGAGAACCAAGAGGTTTAGTGATAAGATAGATATTGAAACCACTCCGGTTAAAACTAGATAGTGAAGGAATAAGATTGAGATAATTTGGGCAGCACTCCGACTGAAAGAAGAAGGAGAACTTGATAAGATGAAAAGCACTTGAAGAGATGACACAACACTCTGGTTAAATGGATAAGCATGAAAAGAACACGATCCTCATAATTTGAGATGATGAGTTAAGAGAGCAACATCACCATGCCTCCGGAAGAACGAAAAGAAGATAGATCATTGGAATAAAAGAACGTAGAAGAAAATGCCAACTTCTGCCACAAATGATCTTGGAAAGCACCCTTCCAAGAAGGTTAGAATGGAATTGTTGGAAAACCAACAACGAAAAGAACAAGCTTGTTGTGGTCTTATGGAACACATCTCAAAATTATGAGGTGACAACCGGCCACTAACTAAAACAATTGCTTGCTTGAGATCAATGAAGAGATGAAAACTGCTTTCGCCGAGAGGATAGGAGAAAACTTGGATCATTGATAAGCACCACAAATAGCAACATTCTTTAGGAAAGGCTTTAGGTGAAATCTATACCAAGATAACTCCAAAGAAGAGATTGATGGATTTAAAATACCTCATTCTTGACAACATGTGAATCATGAAACACGAACTCAAATTGTCAAGAATGACATAACACCACCTCAATTGATAAGGTAGAATGAATTGCACTTCGGATGCAAGATGAAGAATGCTTGAACTCCTCAAAACAAAACATGTGTTAAGCACCATGTTTATTTTAGAGTATAGCTTGGCGGATCTTAACTTCGAGAGAAATCTTGAAGAACAATTGAAGAATGAAAAGAATCCATGACGAACCACCATGTAGAGCCTCCATGAAGAACTCTGGTAATAAAAGGATGATAAAAAGAAAAAGAGGTTGAAAGCACAAAGTGAAGCCTTGCGATGATTTAGATGGAGCTTCGCGACGAGATAATGCGGAAAACCTGGAACTCCGGAAAAGAAAAGATGAAGCATCTCAAACCGAGAAATGTGACATGGTGAACAACTCTAGAGAGAAGAAACTAGATCACTTGGATGAAACAATAATAAGAATTAAGGTATGCGTATCCTTCACCAATTTTAATTGATGACAAGCAACGGATTTGGCATACTACTTATTCTTCTTGAGGGATTGAAAAGAGATATAGTGCCAACTTGAAGAGGTTATTGATGGGACCACCGGTGTGATTGGAAACAACGAATGAAATGATACGGTAGCAAAGGAAGAGGAATCTTGAACGAACCACCGTAAAAATTGGAAAAGAGAGTAGCAAGGGCACAATTCACCGGGAAGAATTGGAAAATGAATGAAGATACTTGAGGGGAATTTAGATATAAGTGAACGAGTAGATCACGAGCTGATTAGAGAATACTTGAATGATGCACCGGTTAGATTTGGAGAACAAGAGTTGAAGGTTGAGAATGAGTAATATTCAGAAATGATGGCGTTCGGATTATCAAGAAAGGAAGCAACTCCTGAAATGCGTCGGATGGTTGAAAATAATTCTCACAATCGAAAACAATTATGAGAGGATGGCATAAAGCTAGAGCCATGAATCTGTTAAGAGAATGGAGCAAGATTTAAGAGAAACCTCTTCTTCGGTCTTCAAATGTTGAGGATGATGATGAGAACCACCATGAATAGTTGAGACACTCCAGAAGGATTAAAAGAAAAAAAAATTGAGCCAAAGATGAAAAGAATTTGAAAGATCTTGGAGAAGGACATATGACTTATGATAATTCATTCTTACATCAAACTTGGAAATGAATTTGAGAATAACTCCGAAAAGAATTAGAAGAGTCAGGTAAGATCCTAGGAAAAGACCTGTGGGTTAGGACCCACTCAAAAGGAAACACCGTTGGAAAAGATTACTTGAAAGAGAGATTGCACCAGTTGAATTAAATGACTTGAATGAGATAATAATCTCGAAATAACTTGAATGGATTGAGAATGGAAACACAAATCTTCCAAGATATCTTGAGCACTCCGGATATGAACTGGGCAAGGTGAATAAATAAGAGAGCCTTGGATAAGAAATTCACATGGGAAGATATGTGAACCAAAAGAAAGAGATATGATCAACATCGAAACTTGAAATTAATCCACCGGAAAAGAATACGAGAATGAAGAATGATGAACTTGAAGCTCCGTTAGTATCTTCCTGAGAAACACTAGATAAGAACATTGCCGGAAAACAATGGAGAGACTTCCCATTAATAAAAGGATACTTGATTAAGAATCCTGAGTCCTTGAAGAAAAGGGTGGGAGGGTGGGAAAACAAAGGCAACTTGGGGACGGATGAAACGGATACCGTTGAGAAAACTTAGAATTGATCTCACAAATGTTAAAATGATCGGATCCACTTGAAGAGAAGCACACCGGTTGGAAAGAATTGACATGAAAATCTCGATGATCAAAAGGATTAGTACTCCCATAGAAATATGAGAACACCGTTTAGGAAAGGTATGGATTCAACATTTGACTTCGAAGCAACTCGAATACCACAAATAAAACAAAACAAAGGATTTGGCTTGCAGAATAAGTCGGAAACAAACATATGATAGAGATTTACCCAATCCCATATCATGCATCTGTCAGAAAGATATTCTAGGAGCTACTAGAATTCCCACCTATAAACTCCCAAAACTTTCTGGTTATGCAATCTGGTGTTGGGGATACAGGGGAAGCAATATATATCTCACCCAAAACTAACAATCCCTACATCCAAGCTGTATCCATCCGTCAACACATAACCAAGAAACCTTCGGAAATCGTGTACCTCAACCTTCGAAAAGCATCCGTTATACGAGCTATGGCAATACTCCCAAACTCCCGCCCAGTACTGGGTGGCGTCGAGGTTATCTCACCAACAACTGCATAAAAGAGATTTTTGATGTCGGCAAAACTCAGGTATTCTAGAACTGCAACGACAAAATTGTGACGACAACACCTCGGAGCTCAACTCCCCGGGTCACTGCCACAGAAAAGACAGGAGGCACCAAGAACAATGTTCTCGTCACAAAACCATCGGAACGATTCCAAGATACCCGCGTGATCCTAAAATTTTTTTTAGTGAAATTTGAGGAGAGGAAAGTCAAAACATCTACGTCTGGAGACCTCACCAGAGCGACGAAGGGACTGAGGAGTAAAAAGAATCCTACTCTCCGATATATATAATCCTAAGACTCAAAACATTTTTTTCTTCTAGACTCAACAACGGCCAACAATCAAGGGGCTCCTATGGTCGGTCAAGGCTCTGATACCAACTTGTCACGCCCAATATGCGACCCAATCCAAGAGGAACTCGAAGGTCCCACCAAGGATAGACCCGCATATTGAAACGCTTTTGCAAGGTGGATATCATTACATCAACATTACATAATAGATGGGGATACATACAAAAGGCATACAATACCACACGAATACAACATCATCTTACATAAGAGCACCATCCGACAATGGATGAAACACAAACAGAAACTCCAACGACATCCACCCTGCTATCCCAGGCTACCGACCTGGAACCTATCCCCTGATCGAATAAGAAGCAGAAGAAGAACTCCAAACAAGCAAACATCGCTCTCGCGTCAGGATCATCGCATAACATGTACCTGCAACTGTTGTTGTAGTAATCTGTGAGCCACGAGGACTCAGCAATCCCATTACCATGGGTATCAAGACTGGCAAAGCTTAATGGGAAAGGAAGGGGTAAAGTGGTGAGGTTGCAGCAGCGACTAAGCATATATGGTGGCTAACATACGCAAATAGGAGCGAGAAGAGAGCAAACGGAACGGTCGTGAAGCTAGCAATGATCAAGAAGTGGTCCTAAACTCCTACTTACGTCAAACATAACCCAAAAACCGTGTTCACTTCTCGGACCCCGTCGAGAAGAGACCATCACGGCTACGCACGTGGTTGATGCATTTTAATTCGGATCTGGTGTCAAGTTTTCTACAACCGGACATTAACAAATTCCCATCTGCCCGTAACCGTGGGCACGGCTTTCGAAAGTTTAAACCCTGCAGGGGTGTCCCAACTTAGCCCATGATAAGCTCTCGCGATCAACGAAGGATATACCTTCTCCCAGGAAGACCCGATAAGACTCGGAATCCCGGTTTACAAGACATTTCGACAATGGTAAAACAAGACCAGCAAAGCCGCCCGATGCGCCAACAATCACGATAGGAGCTGCACATATCTCGTTCTCAGGGCAACACCGGATGAGACATCCTACGAGTAAAACCAGACCTCAAGTTTCCCCGAGGGCGCCACGCAGTCTACTTGGTTCGGACCAACACTTCGACAAGCATTGGCCCGGGGGGGCTAAAATAAAGATGACCCTCGGGTTAATTACTCCCAAGGAAAATGTAGGTGATGGTGAGGCAAATGGTAAAACCAAGGTTGGGCCTTGCTGGAGGAGTTTTATTCAAAGCGAACTGTCAAGGGGGTCCCATAAATCACCCAACCACGTAAGGAACGCAAAATCAAGGAACATAACACCGGTATGACGAAAACTAGGGTGGCAAGAGTGGAACAAAACACCAGGCATAAGGCCGAGTCTTCCACCCTTTACCAAGTATATAGATGCATTAATTAAATAAGAGATATTGTGATATCCCAACATAATCTTGTCCATCATGGGGCAATCTTCAACTTCACCTGCAACTAACAACGCTATAAGAGGGGATGAGCAAAGCGGTAACATAGCCAAGCAATGGTTTGCTAGGAAGGGTAAAAAGGTTAGAGGCTGACATGGCAATTTGGGAGGCTTGAAGAGCAAAAGATAGGTAGCGCAGCAAAGCGATAGAACGAAGCAACTAGCATAGCAATGATAGTAGTGAGATCCAGGGTAGCGGTCATCTTGCCTGAAATCCCGCAAGGAAGCAGAACGAGTCCATGAAGGAGACAAACGGCCATAGTCGAACGAATCCTCACAACTCCGGAACGAAACCGAAGCTAATGAGAGAAGCAAACCGGAAAGAAGCAAACAACATGGTAAACAAACATCACATAAACATGGCACGATGCACAATCAAGTATGAATCATGTCCGGTTTAAATAGGCATGGCATGGAAAAATGCAACAAACCATACTACAAGTTAAATGGAGCTCAATATGCAACGAGTTGCTTATTGACAAAACACCACATTGAGATATTTAGTTTAATCTCGTTTATGTACCCAACAATATTAAATGTTGATAAACATGGCAAGATGTGAAGCATAAGTAAACTAACTATTTAGGCAAGTTTAAATGAGGCCGGAACAACAAACAACAATTCCGGAAGAACCCCATATGCATATTTTAGATTTGGTACTGTTCTGCCCTAAAACATCTTTTATTGTTGTTAAACAGGAAAATAAAGTGCACCATGTTAAACTAGGCATTTTCCACCCCATTTACATATAAAGTTTATTTAAAACCGAGCTACGATTATTTAGTTATGAAATAAATCGTTTTAACATGGCATTTTAGCAAATAAATGCAAACAGCAAGTTAAACATTTTTAACATGGATGAAAGTTGCAGATTATGAAACTAGATGAAATTTTAAGCATTTTTCATATATAAAACATTTTAATCTGATGCACGGTTTGTGAGTTATTAAATGCATGATCTAGAGGGACTTTTCTGTAAAATAGGCGTTCTCAGGATAATGTTAAATTCGTAGTAGGAAAAAAACATGCACGGGCCAAATCTGACTAGCCCAATAGAGGAAAGGCCAGGGGGGCTGCTCACCCTGGGCCTTGGGCCGGTCGGTGGAGAGGAGGCCGGGCAGATCTGGGCTTGGCGCAAGAAGTGGCGCAGGGCACGGGACGACAGAGTCAACGGGCACGAGCGAGCGTCGAACTTGGGGCTGCGTGCGTTCTTGGAAGACGGGTGGTGGTGGCGCTGGTGTTTCCGACGACGGTAGACGGCGCGACGACCACCGGAGGCGGGGCGAGATCGAGGGGAACCGATTCCCGGCAGTGGGAGGCGGATCCAGCGAGGCAAGGTCTTGGCGGTGGCGAACTTGCCGGTGTTGGGGACGAGGTGCTCGGGGAGGAGAGGCAGGGTCGAGGCGACGCTGTCGACGGGCATTCACGCGGGACCTGGGGCGCTGGAGAAGGGTGCCGGCGGCGGAGAAGCTCTAGGGCGGCGGCTTGGCACTCGATTTGGAGCAGGGAAGTAGAGGCGGGGCGAGAGACTTGGCGCAACGATGGGAATCGAGGACGAGCAGATCCGGTCGGTCCCGTTTGGATCCGATGAAGGAGTGGCGGTGGAACTTGAGGCTTGGCGTGGTGGTCTTGGTGGCTTCAGTGGCACAATGAACAGGGAGGAAAGCGAGACTTGGCAAAGGCACGCGGGGCTGCTGCTGCTTGCAGGAGACGAAGGCGCGGCGATGGATCGAAAGAAGAGGCCGACCATGGTGTCCTGTGGAGGCAACAGAGAGAGAGAGAGAGAGAGAGAGAGAGAGAGATCAGCGGGGAAATAGAGAAAGGGAAGGAAGAGCATGGAGGAAGGGCACAGTCCTGTGGGGCTCCAGCGAGGGAGATGGTTGCTGCTGGCGCTGGGGCGACGAGGAGGAGGCCGCAGGTGAGGGAGGCGCTCGACAGGAGGCGAGGAGGCAGCGGCGACGGGGACGAGAAGGAGCTGCTGGTTGGGGAGGTTCGGTGGTGACTGGTCGATGGCTGAAATCGAGGAGAGGTAGGTGGATCGGGAGGGATCCCGATGGAGAGAGTGGGTTGGTCGGGTCTAGGGTTGGATGATATATATATATATATATATATATCACCAGGATTAGGTTAGGGGCTAATCTGATCCTTCGATTGACATCGGACGGTCGAAAATAAATGGCTTAGTGGAGTCCAACAGATAAACGCAGATGTTTTAGGGATGCTTGGGGATGATCCGGACCCATCGGTCGTGACCGTGCGGTTCGGGTTCGGGGAAGTTTCGGGCACGGACGCGAGGGGGTCTGAGAGAGGTTAGGTGGTTTGACAAGAGGGAACCGAAAACACAGTTGGTTTCGAAAGGGTCAACGAACGCAAGAAAGAGGGAAGCGAGGAGCAGCAACTACGAGCGGATGCAAGTTTTTAAGAAAACAATGTCGATGCAATGCGCATGATGCTATGAGATGAGATGTATGACATGAACAAAATGCAAAACGAAGACAAAAACCCAACCACGGAGAAAATAAAATATCACATCTCCGGAAAAGGCAAGAGTTGGAGTTACGAATATGGAAAGTTGTATCCGGGGCGTTACACCTGACCAACTTCTTCCACGACCAACGTCATCAGTATCTCTTACTCACAAATACTTTTGTGCAAAACTTCTACTTTTTCCCTAAGAAATCACCTCCAGTAGTAGAGTTTCATTTATATGACGTTGTTAAAGGGATGACATTAGCTGAATTCTGTGAGGTTTGCAGAATACCCTTTGAGGGCACCTTAGATGAACCCCACCGTAACGAAGTAGAAGCTTTTATTAACACTATCACTGTGGGAGAAACCAGAAAGGTTTCTGATGCAAGGATCACTAGCATACATTTTCCTGTTTTACGCTACTTTGCCTTATTTGCTAGTCGTTGCTTGATCGGACGCGGTAACTGTGGGAACCTTAGTATTCCTGATATTATTATTTTGTTCCATGGTTTATACCGCAATAACTCTGTTAGTATGGGTGGAATTGTTGCTAGATGGTTAAGTCTGAACCGTACTAAGGGCCCCACCTTTGGAGGCATTTATGCTTCACGCATAGCTGAACATTTTGAAATACCTATTAGGCATGAGGAGAAAGAAGAAACAGCGTTGCCCCATGTTTATTTAGCTTATAAGAGTATGATAGCGCATGACTTTCTTGTTAAGAGTCGCGAAGGGGAGCTCAAATACAAATTATACTTTGATAAACATCACCCTGAGACTATTACTTTGCCTGCCCCTTCTTTGTTTAACTTATCTGCAGGTCCTCACATCGTTCCGTGGTCGGCTGTTCAAGCCTATCGGAATCCTGCACCAGCCCCGGAACCGGAGCCACAAGATGAGCCTCCACGACTATCAGTTTATTCTTGGGATCCATAGGTGGTTGCCAGCCAGTGGCAGCCAGAGCCTTCTTCATCGCAGTATGACCCCAACTTCACCTACGGGTATCCGCCAGGCTATCCCTGGCAATAGACCAACTTGGGCCAAAAGCCTAAGCTTGGGGGAGTACATATTTCCCACCGACATTACATTCATGTTCACACACACTCACTGCTAGCTGTTGGTGCTCATACTCTTTCACTGTAATATCCATGCTAGTTTATTTTCTTTTTCCTGCTTTCTTCTTGTGTGTTTGATAAACCTTAAGAAAAAACAAAAAAATTAGTAGTAGTTTATTTCTTTGTTCTAGTAATTAAAAAGAAAACCCAAAAATATTTCCCGTTCTTCTTTTGCTTGTTGGGAGCTTTCCCATGTAAATAGTTTTTATTTTCTTTTCTTTCTTTTGGGGGTCGAGAAGATTATATTGAAATTGCTTAGTGGCTCTTATATGCATGATTGTTTCTTTAATTTAGAGCCCATATTACTTGTCTTCTCTTTTGAGTTGAATGCTTGCAGATTCCAGCTTAGTCCAATGCACGTGCACTCTTATTATTATACACACCGTTCGGTCGTGCAAGTGAAAGGCAATAATGATGATATATGATGGACTTATTGGGATAAGAAAACTGGTATGAACTCGACCTCTTTTTTTTGGTAAATATGATGATTCATCGTTCCTGAGTCAGCTATTATGAAGTAAACATATTTGCAATGACATTTAGAGATTATAGTTGCTTGTGCCATGCTTGATTAGCTATGAGTTATAATGGTTTACCTTGCGTGCCAACATGCTATTAGAATGATTATGATGTGGTATGATGGGATGGTATCCTCCTTTAAATGAATTGAGTGACTAGACTTGGCACATGTTCGCGCATATAGTTGAATCCAATCAACATAGCCTTCATGATATTTATGTTCATGGTAGATTATATCCTACTCATGCTTGTATTCAGTGTAAATTAATTTTAATGCATGTTTACGACTGTTGTCGCTCTCCCAGTTGGTCGCTTCTCAGTCTTTTGCTAGCCTTCACCTGTACTAAGCGGGAATACTGCTTGTGTATCCAAACTCCTTAAACCCCAAAGTTATTCCATATGAGTCCACTATACCTTCCTATATGCGGTATTTACATGCCGTTCCAAGTAAATTTGTATGTGCCAAACTCTAAACCTTCAAATAAACATTCTGTTTTGCATGCTCGAATAGCTCATATGTCAACTAGAGCTGCCCTTATCTTTCGTGTTAGGCGGGTTATTCTCAAGAGGAGTGGACTCCGCTCCTCATTCACGAGAAAATGGCTGGTAACCGGGATGCCAGTCCCATGCTTTATGCAAACTAAATCAAAATAATTGCAAACAAAACTCCCCCTGGGACCCATTGAATGTTGGAGGTACTCGTTGTTCCGAGCAAGCCATGGATTGATGCTTGTGGAGGAGGGGAGTATAAACTTTGCCATTCTGTTTGGGAACCGCCTATAATCTGTTTAGCATGGAAGATATCGTCGTGTTTTAGTTGCTACGTTGACAATGAAAGTATGCCGCTCAAAATATAATTTATCTCTATTTCAAAACCGAGCTCTGGCACCTCTACAAATCCCTGCTTCCCTCCGTGAAGGGCCTATCCATTTCCTTTTATGTTGAGTCATCATCCTTCTTATTAAAAGCACCCGCTGGAGAGCACACTGTCGTTTGCATTCATTATTATTGGTTTATATTGGGTATGACTTGACTGGATCTCTTTTACCATGAATTACAATGTTTAGTCAGTCCTGGATCTTTAAAGGTGCTCTGCATTTGTGTTTTGCGGTCTCATAAAGGGCTAGCGAGATACCATTTTTATATATCATGTTATGATTATTTTGAGAAAGTGTTGTCATCCGAGTTTTATTATTATGGCTCGCTAGCTGATTATGCTATTGATATGAGTAATTGTGAGATCTACGTGTTATTGTGAGTATGGTTAGTTCATAATATTTGCTGAAACTTGAATGCTGGCTTTTCATTTTTACAACAACAAGAGCAAACAGAGTTTGTAAAAGTTTTTCTTTTTCTCTTTCAGTTTTTCAACTGAATTGCTTGAGGACAAGCAAGGGTTTAAGCTTGGGGGAGTTGATACGTCTCCGTCGTATCTACTTTTCCAAACACTTTTGCCCTTGTTTTGGACTCTAACTTGTATGATTTGAATGGAACTAACCCGGACTGACGCTGTTTTCAGCAGAATTACCATGGTGTTGTTTTATGTGCAGAAAATAAAAGTTCTCGGAATGACCTGAAACTCCACGGAACACCTTAGAAAAAACAATAAAAAATCCTCGCCAAAGATGACCAGGGGGCCCACACCCTGCTCACGAGGGTGGGGGTGCCCCCCTGGGCGCGCCCCCTACCTCGTGGGCCCCCTGGTGGCCCTCCGACGCCAATTCCAACTCCATATATTGGCTTTCGGGGAGAAAAAAATAAGAGAGAAGAAATCATCGCGTTTTACGATACGGAGCCGCCGCCAAGCCCTAATCTCTCTCGGGAGGGCTGATCTGGAGTCCGTTCGGGGCTCCGGAGAGGGGGATTCGTCGCCGTCGTCATCATCAACCATCCTCCATCACCAATTTCATGATGCTCACCGCCGTGCGTGAGTAATTCCATCGTAGGCTTGGTGGACGGTGATGGGTTGGATGAGATTTATCATGTAATCGGGTCAGTTTTGTTAGGGTTTGATCCCTAGTATCCACTATGTTCTGAGATTGATGTTGCTATGACTTTGCTATGCTTAATACTTGTCACTAGGGCCCGAGTGCCATGATTTCAGATCTGAACCTATTATGTTTTCATGAATATATATGTGTTATTGATCCTATCTTGCAAGTCTATAGTCACCTACTATGTGTTATGATCCAGCAACCCCGAAGTGACAATAATCGGGACCACTCCCGGTGATGACCATAGTTTGAGGAGTTCATGTATTCACTATGTGCTAATGCTTTGTTCCGGTTCTCTATTAAAAGGAGGCCTTAATATCCCTTAGTTTCCAATAGGATCCCGCTGCCACGGGAGGGTAGGACAAAAGATGTCATGCAAGTTCTTTTCCATAAGCACGTATGACTATATACGGAATACATGCCTACATTACATTGATGAACTGGAGCTAGTTCTGTGTCACCCTATGTTATGACTGTTACATGACGAACCGCATCCGGCATAATTATCCATCACTAATCCGGTGCCTACGAGTTTTCCATATACTGGTTCTCGCTTATTTACTTTTCCGTTGCTATTGTTACAATCACTACAAAATACCAAAAACATTACTTTTGTTGTCTTTACTTTTGTTACCGTTACCACCACTATCATATTACTTTGCTACTAAACACTTTGCTGCAGATACTAAGTTTCCAGGTGTGGTTGAATTGACAACTCAGCTGCTAATACTTGAGAATATTCTTTGATCCGTGTCACCTTTGTTGTCCAGCCCTATGAAGAAGTGGATTGATAAGATTCTTATTGATTAAAAGATATTGACCGGACAGGTCTTCGGGAAGATTAATACTTACCATAATGGCTGAATTCTTGATGTTGAGCCCGACATCTTCGGTCTCCATGGGCCATCTCTTCTGGGCCTTGAAGAGCAGCTTCCATATTCCCTCGTGCGTAGTGTCGAAGAAGTGCCTCAAGGTCCACGGCTCCTCCGAATTGAACTCCCACATGTGGGACGCCCGACGCTGGCAAGGGAGGAGGGGGCGGCAGAAGAGCATGATTTGCACCACATTGCTGAGACCAACATTTTTGCCCAGCACGTTCGTGATGCGCTCTCCAGCGTCTGCACCTCCGTCTGGGACCCCCAGTCGAGGCCCTTAGCGGTCCACAAAGTGAGCCTCGTGGGGGGTCCAGATATGAACTCTGGAATGGCCGCCTAGTTGGCACGGCGGGGCTCGGTGATGTAGAACCATTCCTGCTGCTAGACCTTCACGGTCTCAATGAAGGCCCCTTTGGGCCATGTGGCGTTTGGAAGCTTGCTTATCATGGCCTCGCTGCAGTCTGCATGCTGTTCGTCGACCACCTTCAACTTCACATTGAAGATTTTGAGTCATAGGCTGAAGTGTGGGGAGACGCGGAGTAGAGCCTCGCACACGACGATGAACACCAAGATGTGGAGGGAAGAATTCGGGGCTAGATCATGGAAATCTAGCCCATAATAGAACATAAGGCCCCGGACGAAGGGATGGAGTGCAAACCCTAGACCTCTAAGAAAATGGGGGAGGAAGACAACCCTCTCGCCGGGCTCCGGAGTGGGGATGATTTGGCCCTCGTCAGGAAGCCTGCGTGCAATGTCTGTAGCCAGGTACCCTGTGCTCCGGATATTCTTCACGTCCTTCTCCGTGATGGAGGAGGCCTTCCACTTGCCCTTGGAGCCTGAGCCGGCCATGGTTGGAGAAGGTGGTGGCAGTGAGGAAGATGAGAACTTTTTTCGGGTGCTAGAGCTTGAGAGATTGGGAGGCAGAGGCTATAGGAAGGTGTGGGGAAGAAAGGAGGAATCTTTTGCCCTCTTATAGGCAGCAGAAATGCCAATCGTCCTCCCCACTTATGCCTTAAAACTCGCACATTCCTGATGTGAGCGTGCGCCATAGTCGGTTGGGATACTCAAATCCCATTGATGAGAATCCTGTGAAGTGGGCACGATCTCTGTTTTGATGAGACGGGCCAAGGGGGTTCGATCTCGAAACACGAAACGAGGAGTGTGAAAATGGTTCAAAATACTGCAGAGCCAAGCCTGACGCTTCGCCGGAAAAAGTTGTCAGTAAAGGCACTATTCATGTGTTTTATATATTCTGCCATTGCGGCTAAGGATTGTGTAAATTATTAAAGCCGGCTATAGTTATTTTATGAAGGGAAAGCTGATGTACGGTATTCAAGGAGAGGAACCCGCCTCGCAATGCCAAAGACAATCCGCGTACCGAACACGTCGTCATTGAAGACTTGTTCAGGGACTACTGAGGGAGTCCTGGACTAAGTGGTCCTCGGGCATCCGGCCTATTCAATATGGGTCAAACTAAAGGGTTGTCGAGATAAAGGAACAAGACCACCTCCTGTGTCCGGTGGAACTCCTATATGCGTGTATGGCAAGATTAAGTGTCCGGATATACTTTTTCCTTTCCTGTAAACCGACTCTATACAACCCTAGGACCCTCTGGTGTCTATATAAATCGGAGGACTTAGGCCGGAGACAGGATCATAACATTCATAGGCTAGACAATCTAGGGTTTAGCCATTACGATCTCGAGGTAGATCAACTCTTGTAACCCCTATACTCATCGAATACAATCAAGCAGGAAGTATGGTTTAACTCCTTTGAGAGGGCCCGAACCTGGGTAAACATTGTTTCCGTTTGTCCACTGTTACCATTGATCCTCAGACATATAGCTTGGGCCCTCCTACACGAGATCTGCCGGTTTTGACACCGACATCCGGCTTCTCCTATACATAACCAAAACATTGGCCACCCGGTATTCCCCGGACATCCAGCAATCTTTCATCAGAACCAGAACATCGGATGTCCGGGACCCTTCGGTCATCCGGTACATTCTATACAGTGGAAAAACATCGGTATTCCGATATTCTTCGGTTGTCTGGTACCTTCTCCACCGAGCCTAAACATCGGATTTTCCGGATCCTCCGATCATCTGGTACCTTCTATACCGTGCCAAAACACCGGACGTCCGGTCCCTGTCGGGCATTCGGTGTCTGCCGAGCCTTCGGTCGTCCATTGTGCATCAGATGTTCGACACTGGAGTGCTGTTTTGGGCTCCAACAACCACTTATTGAGGCATACTCAGATGGTGCTCCAGGATATTTTGTGTTGCATCTCACACGGTTGGTGATAATTAAATGTGTGTGATCTACTTGATTTTTTGTCTTGATTTGAATTACATAATGGGGTCACAATGGCAAAGGAGGGTGTTTGAATTGCTAGAACTTTTATCTGCAGTGAACATGCAACTATAGGTGTGTCGTCAAAAAAATTGGAATCATTCAGGGTTCATTTGGACATTTTTATACATTAACTTGGTTTTGTAGGCATTTCAGGTGCACAATTCAAAATTAAACTACATGCACATGCTCCGGTGCACCAAAATGGTTTGTAAAATCATATATGTGTCCATGGGTTGATGCTTATGTACCATGCAAGAAATGGGGATGGATTTCAAACACCATGGCACCGTGGCTCTCCCGCAACGTTGAGGTACTTGCTTTTGTAATTCTCGTAAATCCGAAACTTGTCTGAAATTCATGAACCTTGACATGCTATCATGGAATGGCATCAACATGCTGGGGTAAAAAATATTGTCCCATTTGGGGTAGGTTATGGTATAAGCTTCTCACAAACCAGAGCTTCTCACAAGAAGCCTCATGGTTCTGGTAGGGAAATGTGTCACCTTTGTGGACGAAATGATATTTGTTGCCTCTTCTTAATCTCAAAAATTTTCTAGTGTCAACATAGAACAACAGGAGTATTGTGTCATTTTTTTGTGGTTCGCTAGGAAATTTTTATACATTAACTGAGTTTTCTATGCATTTATGTGCATAATTCAAATTTGAACTACATGCACATGCTCCAATGCATATAAACGGGTTGAAAAATCAAATGTGTGTCCTTACTTGCAAGCGTAGGTCCCATGCAAGAAATGGGAATGAATGTCAAACACCTTTGCCACCGTCGCTCGGTCGCCAACATTGAGATACATGGTTTAACAATTCTAGTAAATCGAAAACTCGTCTGAAATTCATGAAACTTGACATGATATCATGGAACGGCATCAACATGCCGGTGGTAAAAATATTTTCCCATTTTAGGCAGGTTTGGGTATAAGCTTCTCACAAACCAGTGCTTCTCACAACAAGCCTCATGGTTACGTTAGGGAACGTTTCACCTTTCTAGACGAAATGATATCCGTTGCCTCTTCTTGATTTCAAAAAAAAAATTCTACGGTCAACATAGAACAACAGGAGTGTTGTGTTAAATTTTGGAATTTTTCGCGGTTTGTTTGGACATTTTTATACATTAACTGAGTTTTCTATGCATTTATGTGCATAATTCAAATTTGAACTACATGCACATGCTCGAGTCCATATAAATTGGCTAAAAATCAAATGTGTGTCCTTGGTTGCATGCTTAGGTCCCATGCAAGAAATGAGAATGAATGTAAAACACCTTGCCACCGTCGCTCGGCCACAAACATTGAGATACATGTTTTTTAAATTCTAGTAAATCCAAAACTCATCTGAAATTCATGAAACTTGGCATGCTATCATGGAGCGGCAGCAACATGTCATGGTAAATTTTTTGTCCCAATTGGGGCAGGTTTGGGTATAAGCTTCTCACAAACCAGAGCTTCCCACAACAAAGCCTGGTGGTTTTGATAGGGAATGTGCCACCTTTGGGGACAAAATGATATCTGTTGCCTCTTCTTGCTTTCAAAATTTTTCTAGTGTCAACAAAGAACAACAGGAGTGTTGTGTTAAATTTTGGAATTTTTCGGGTTTTTTAGACTTTTTTATACATTAACTAGGTTTTCCAGGGATTTTATGTGCATAATTCAAATTTGAACTACATGCACATGCTCCAGTGCATATAAATTGGTTGAAAAATCAAATATGTGTCCTTCGGTGCATACTTAGGTCCCATGCAAGAAATGGGAATGAATGTCAAGCACCTTGCCACTGTCGCTCGGCCGCAAACGTTGAGATACTTTGGTTTTTAAATTCTAGTAAATCCAAAACTCATCTGAAATCCATGAAACTTGGCATGCTATAATGTAGCGGCATTAACATGTTGTGGTAAATTTTTTGTCCCATTTGGGGCAGGTTTGGGTATAAGCTTTTCACAAACGAGAGCTTCTCACAACAATCCTGATGGTTTCAGTAGAACGTGCCACCTTTGGGGACAAAACAATATTCGTTGCCATTTCTTGCTTTCAAATTTTTTCTAGTGTCAACATAGAACAACGGGAGTGTTATGTCAATTTTTTGGGAATTTTCGGGGTTCGCTAAGGGATTTTTATACATTAACTCGGTTTTCTAGTCATTTTATGCTCATAATTCAAATTTGAACTACATGCACATGCTCTTGTGCAAAAAAATGGGTTGAAAAATCAAATGTGTGTCCTTGGGTGCATGCTTAGGTCCCATGCAAGAAATGGGAATGGATTTCAAACACTAGGGCACCGTTGATTGCCGGCAAAACGTTGAGATACTTTGTTTTAAAATTCTGGTAAATCCAAAACTCGTCTGAAATTCATGATACTTGGCATCCTATCATGGAATGGCACCCGACATGATGTGGTATTTTGTTGTCCATTTTGAGAGAAGGTGCACTCGAATAACAGCCAACAAAGGCATTTTGAAACAAATAGCTGCCACTTTAACATCTCAAACATTTTGTATAATTTAAACCGTGTGTGTTATGCTAACCATTCACGTGACGCCACGCCTCACGCTTTTAATGGCTAGGACGTGCCGTGTGGACAGGTGCTTGACTGAACGGGAGGCGTGCAAGCTGTACTCTAATGTGTAGGCTCATCAGGAAGTGTTCAAGCTGTACGTTGTGCAGGCTCAAGGGGAAGCGAGCCCTTTAACATCCATGGCCGCCCGCCTTGATCACATCCTCTCCATTAATGGAGCCCAAGCCGCAGTTTAATATGGGCCATTTCCCTCCAGTAATACTCCACCAAAGCCATGGCACAGAAAGATCATCTGCCACTAGTCCTCCAGTTGGGATTAATACTGTATCTCGGTCATATGAATATAAATTTGCAGTGTGACTGAATGAAAGATATGGTTTGAATGAACTTGCATATTTCTCTCTGAACGTACAGACTTATCAAATGATTTTCTTTAAAAATGTCAATGGTTTTTAAATATAAAACACTCATCGCAAACGTTTTAGTTAGAACACCGGTATGCAAACCAACAGCTTCCCCAGGAAGCCAAGGGAAAATATGTCGAGCATGATTTGTGCACCTCTTGATCACAAACATTTTAGATGGAACACCCATATGTAAACCGACAGCTTCCCAAGTAAGCCAAGGGAAAATCTTCCGAGCAGGATTTGTGCAGCTCTTGTTCGCAAATGTTTTAGATAGAACACTCGTATGAAAAGTCGGAGCTATGGTTTTCCCTAGTAAGCCAAGGGAAAATTCGTCGCGCGGCATTTGTGCATCTCTTCAACGCACATGGTTCAGATTGAATACGGTGTGCAAAGCGATACTTCGGCGCTAAGCCAAGAGAAAATCTGGCAAGCAGGATTTGTACCTCCCTTCAACGCAAACGGTTTTTTCAGATGACCCGTGTGCAACTACATGTACAGACAATTTTGTAAGATTTGCATCTCTCATATTGGGTATATTCAATATTGCCATCTGTCAAACTATAAAGGTTGACATTTGTTGATCTAGCTTTGCCATTTGTTAACCTTGTAACACTGCCATTTGTCAAAATATGCAGCTAAAAATCACTAGCACTATCTAATTTTTGCAACTAAAATTCAGTAGTTAAGCATACAGTTCATTCATAGATTAAGCAGTCGTTCTTTTATACAAACAGTTCAACTCGACAACTGAACCAACCAAACATTTCCTCAATTGTTGCCAACCAAGTACTGAATAGCTAGTTCAACTATATACACTAGCCAATTTTAAGTACATTGTAAGTTCCACCACATCTATAGTCAGATGAACTGAACAAAATAGCCCCTAAATACTACTACGACGAAGGGGCTTTGTACTACTTCCGGTAGCCTCTCCTCTACCAAGCGCGCTCATTAAGAGGCAGAGGAGGACAAGTCTACCGACGAGCTGGACAACTACAATATGGTGCCTGCTGCTGCCGCACCTTCAGCGACGCTCATCTCAAATGCCCTCTGCCGCTCCAGACGACCCCCCTCGAAGTGGCCGGACTCCTAGTAGATCCTTGATTCATCGCTTCTGCGTCGGAGTGTGCTGTGACCACAACGGTGGTAAAGCTCTTTGCATGCTCGATGAGGCGCTCCCCTCCTCCTGCAGGAACACGATGTTGTGCGCAAGGTCGCTGACGCATGTGCGGGCCTCCACCTCTGCCTCCCTCCTTCGGGCAGCGATGGCAGAGCGAGTGATGACCCGGACAGTCGATGGTGGGCCGGCAGCCATGTCGGCCGATGATGGGGTGGCGGCCATGACCACCACCTCCCACCTTCGGGCCGCAGCGGCGGAGTGGGTGATGGCCACGATGGCCAGCAGTGGGGTGGCAGCCACGGAGGCCACCTCCCGCCTTCAGGCCACGGTGGCAAAGTGGGCAATGGCCCTGGCTTTTGAAGGCAGTGTGGCGGCGATAGCGACAGACGGTGGGGTGACAGCAACGGCGGCCAACAACAGCTGCGAATGGCAGCAGCGACGGAGTGTGTGGTGGGTGTTCCGCGCACACCCAACAGGACACCACGTGCACTACACTACATCGGGGATTGTGCCGCCGCCGTGGTATAGCCTCCCAACTAGAGTTGTCCTCTGATGACGAGGAGCAGCCGAGCGACGATGACGGACCGATGCCATTGGCGATTGTGGGAGAAGTAGACGAGATAAGCTACAAGGAGGGTAAAATTATGACACTCTGGTTTTTGCCCTGTTTTTTGCCTGGTTTTCAGTTGAGTTGGTTTTGAATTTGGAGTTTTTGAATCACTTCATTTGGACTTAACCACTTGGGTACTCCTTGAATTTCACCCAAGTGCTCCCTCTCCTCCTCAAAACCATCATTTCACCTCTGGATCAACTCAAAATATTGCTTCGAATATTTTTCTTAAATGAAAAATATTCATTTTGCCCTCCAAAACCCCAGTTAGCCCTTTGTGCTCCAAAGCAACCCTAATTTTTCTTGCCCCAAAAATCCTGAGA
This sequence comes from Triticum aestivum, assembly GCF_018294505.1. Classification (NCBI taxonomy): domain Eukaryota; kingdom Viridiplantae; phylum Streptophyta; class Magnoliopsida; order Poales; family Poaceae; genus Triticum; species Triticum aestivum. The sequence continues at coordinate 330,430,268 of NC_057804.1, read as the reverse complement.
AAAATCCCAATTATTCTTTGGACCCTAGGGCACCTTTCTGAGCAAAAATATTTCACCACTCTTTGGAATATTTTGGCTACAGAAAATAAATTCATTTCTGGACAGAAATGGTAGTTTCTACAGCAACTACCTTTTTACTAGCTCCATTGTAGCTGGTTTTTCTTGTACCTATTTACCTTAGTAAGTGTAAGCAAGCCTCCAAAGCTCAGCACTTAACTCCCAGTGGTTTGACCACAGTAAACCTCCAAAGTTACTGTCCAGAAACTTGCTTGCAGTACAAATCCATTTCTACTGCACCTGGATCCAAGCCCAACCGTGGTAACACTCCAAACTACCAAGGACTACACGCCAGACATCAAGTTGGCGCTTAGGGTGGCCTGATGTCACGGTTCACACGGTGACCGTGTTCGTCCAGGCGTGCTGGCATGCAAAACACGTGCTCTGTGTGCCGCCTAGCGCTCTATTGAGCGCGTGCTCGCTGCCCAGCCTGCCTGAGCATGCCAAGCCCCACCACCATCCCCGTATCCACTCCCTGAACTCCCCCCTGGCACTCGCTGACGCCGGAGCTCGCCGCAGCGAGCACAGGCATGGTCCGGCCAACGACACAGTGCGCAGCGCACTGTGCTCGTCGTCTTATCCCTCGTCCATGTGCTCGTCCGCGCCCGCCAATAGTTCCCACATGACCTCCGTCGTCTTCCCCCTCTCTCGCCGAGCACCATTTGTCGTCGGGCGCCGTGGACAGGTGTCCTCCGGCAGAGCCCGAACCCTCCTCGCCACCCGCCTATAAATGCCGCCACCCCCAGCCTCTTTGAGCACCCGCAGATACTCCCACACCCTCCATAAACATGTAGAAGCCGCAGCCCGGCCGGGCAGGCCGCGGGCTGCCATCCCGAAGATTGAGCTCGCCAACGATCCCCTTCGGATCATCCCCGCAGCTCCAGCCCCTCCCAGGCCAAGGCCTCCGCCATTCTTCGGTGAGGGCGTTCCACCCTGTTGGAGCCCCTGGAGCCGCCCCGAGCCGCCGTCGTCTTCGTCTCCGGCGACTGCTGCCCTGTGCCTCCGCAAGAGAGGCTGTTTCTGACGCCGTCCGGTCACCTCTAGCCATGCTACGGTTACAGGCAGGTGCGCCATCTTCTTCTCCTTCGATTCCCCCCTCTTGTTTGACCCCAAGAACCCTCGTCGCCGGCGTGTGCTCCAGCGAAGCTCCGCCTCCCTCTGTTTCCTTCTCCCCCTCCTTCTGGCCTGACTAGCGGGGCTTGCTAGTCAGCCACTCAGTACACGTGCGAAGCGGTACGAGTGGTGGCGCCCCGGGCGTTTATGCCTTCCATGTGCCCCCCCCAGTCTGTTTTCTTTTTAAATCAAATTCATTTAAATCCAGGAAACTTCAAACAGCCATACCTTTTTATCTATAAGTCCAAATGCATTGATTCTTTTTGCATTGTGTTCTTTGTCCAAAAATCTAACAGCACCCAAAAGATGGGATTTTTCCTTGCTGTCTAGATTTTCTGGTAATTTTCAGAAGGTTTCTTGATGTTTTCTTTTTATGGTTTTATTTATTTTTAGAAGAGCAAGCTTGTCTTGAGGATCACCAGGATATTTGTGAACCTCATCAGCACTAAGGCAAGCCACAACAACATTTTCATAGTGCCAGTTCAATATTTGTGATTTCCTACTTGAACTTATGATTATTCATGCATTTAAATAATTATTATAGTTATATTATGTTAGATGCTTGTCATGTTAAATATGCTTGATTTACAGAAAGTTTGAAATGAATTTTGCTGATAAGCTAACAAGGACTTAGATATGAGTAATGATAAAATGATATAGTCATGGAGGTTAATAATTAGTTTAATTATTATTCTTGCATGATGAAAAATGATGAGATTACTAGAAATGGTTCTGGTTTAAGTAAGGTTTGATCTTAACCAAAGAAGTATCTTGAGTTGGTGATGGCTCCGTGGGAGCTTAGTTGAATTAGTTGTTTTACTGGTTATTTGATGCATATGTTAGTGATGCATAGCATGACATTATGACACCGGTTACTTTCACTTTAAGTTGAACCTGATAAATAACTCAACTTGAATATGTTGTTGACCGGGTCGTGGTGCCGCTGAAATGAGTTTTTCCGAGTGCAACCACATTTGCCGGTATGGGACGGCCTTAATGCGTTTCATTGTCGTGCCTGTGGTCGGTGCCTCCATCTAGGGAAGGTTATGGGCGTGCTATACCCTGGCCCGGTAAGCAGGCATAACCTTGTGTGCCAGTTGATGAGTTAAGTGTTTGGGTCCCAGAGAGGATCGTTGCCACGATGGTGGTTTGAGGTGTCTTGAGGTAGACACAGGGCCACCCAGGACTAGCCCAATGGGGATTGAGTCAGAGTGGCCGGGAGAGTGTCATGGCAACGAAGTGGTTTCGTTGGAATGCCGTCGGTCCACCCGAATGGGAGGGCGAGGCCATGGGTTCTGTGGTGTGGGTCCAGTGCACTACCTCTGCAGAGTGTACTAATCTATCGATAGCCGAGTCCACGGTTACGGACACGCTCGAAAGTAGGGTACACCATGGGTCAACACTTAATAAATTTGCACACTGAGACTGGCACTAGGTAATGGAAGTGAGGCCATCGTGTTGAGGTTGATACCAAGTGTTGGTCTGGGTTGTGATCGCCGTAAGGATCACGAGATTGTCGTTGAGTTCTTCATGTTTGTGGTTTGGAAATGATCACGTTCGGTAAGTTAGTCCATGGGACGAGTACCACTTGAGCATATTCACAGCATGTTGGATATATATTATTGCATTGTATTTAATTGGTTAAGTATCATGATATTGTTTGTCATTATGTTTATGCTTGTTGTGAGCTTGCAAGTACATTCAATGTACTGACCTGGCGTGTCATGCCAGATTTCAGGAAAGTCCCGTTGGAAAGGAGAGTTGTCCGAGTCTAGATCGTGTCCACATCGGTGTCCCTGTGCTATGGAGTCTCGCTACGACGTTATTCCGCTGCCGCGTAGTTGTCATGATCGAGGCCCCTTTATGTTTACTAAATAATGTACATATTGTTCAGCCGCACCGTGTGTGCCGCTTGGCCTCGCTAACTGTTGTAATATGAACTATGCTCCGCTAGCATGAATAAAGCGGTTGTTTTTCTGTACCAAGTTGTTGTGTGTTGCCAGAAGACAAGGTCTTTGGGCTGGCAATGCAGGGTAAAGCGGTCGCTCTGAGCCGGGGTGCCACAATGCTTGGTATCAGAGCCGTGCTGACTGTAGGCCATGCTAGACTAAGCCGAGTTAACTGGACGTTAGATTTGAGTTGTAGCTGAGTGTCGGTAACATTTGTAGCTGGTTATTGCATTTCATGCACTAATTTTAATTTTATGCTAACTTGCTAATGGTTGTGAGTGTAGATGGCTCCGGTGCTGTATTCGTGCCAGTTGTAGTTGATGCCGTACACGTCACCGCATCTCCTTCGTAACGTGTGGCATCAGCTGTACCCCGACGGTGATGATCCAGTCTATCGTGTGTACCGGGAGCGTCTAGCTGACTCGGTGTATGAGTATCACGTCGTGGTTACTCTGCGCACCAGTTCCGATTCCAGCACTTACACTCGTACCTCTCGAAGCGGCTATGCTTCTACTGCTTCTCAGGCTGTCCAGTTTGCTGCATTCGAGGTACTTGTTGAGCTCCATTACAACGAGGTCCGGATGCAGAACCACCCAGGTTTCCACTTTTATCCTTCTCTCCACGATAATGGTCGTGTCTGTTTCCCTATCATTGATTCGGAGTCTGATAGTGTAGCTAGCCACCTTTCTCGCTATACCACTGCTAGCTATCTTCTGATCTACGAGTTGGCTCGTGAGCCGAGCCATGCCCGTACTGCTTTAGCCTCTGCTTTAGTCTCTGCTAGCTCAGCCACTACTCCACCATCTATAGGATTTACTCCCTATATTCCTGCCAGTTCAAGATCCCCTGTTTCCCCGGTTACTCCTCCGAGTAGCTCGGGCACCGCGACTGTGAGTCCACTTAGTGCTCCTGCTGAGTGGGTTTCACTCCTTGCCACTCCTGTAGCCCCGATGATTCAACCTCCACCTGCCCAGGAGGGAGAGCCCTCGAGGTAGCGTCGTCGTGTCACTTTTAACCCGGAGGTCTCAGTTAACCCCGTCAGTTCAGGATCCGAGTCCGCTTCAGGAGAGGACACCGCAGCACCAGCTGAGCAGTAGAGTTTCTGAGTATTCGCAGTCGTTAGGATGGAGTACGGATGTAGTCGTACGAGTCATAATGTTTCGTTTCATGTATGAGGGTAGTTGGACCTGGCATGTTGTTATGTTTCATGTATGAGTCTATGTATAATTATGTTGGAACTTTATTCTACTCGTCGTATTTTCTTCGCCATTTCGGTTTTACTCGGATTTTGTTGCTGGCTTCTCCCCAAGTTATTTTGAATGCTTCTCATCTCGGTTGCGTTGCCTTGGGAAAATAATCATATTAGGATGACGCGGGGAGGCTGCAGTAGCAACGTTTGTGAGGGTTCCCCTGTTCATCGTTCCGCACGACAGGCAGGACACTCACCCGAGCCGTACGTTCCACCACTGCCTCCACCGCCAAATCCGCCCTCCACCGAGCAAATTCTGTGTATGTTTGAGGAAAGATGAAATAATGATCTGATGGAAATACTCAGAAGTATTCAAGCTGTGGTTGGACAGAATGGAAATCAGCCCGGGCATCACTCCAAGATATCTGATTTTCAAAGGACTAAGCCTCCCAGTTTCTGTCAGGCCCTTGATCCCTTGGATGCAGATGATTGGTTGAGAACTATGGAAAAGAAGCTTGAGGTTGCTCGAACTGATGAAGGGGATAAGGTTCCATTTGTAACACATTATCTTGAAGGCGCTGCTGCCATATGGTGGGAAAATGAAAAATCCATGTGGACCGCTGATGAAAAAATTACCTGGTCAAGATTCAAGGAACGATTTCGGAAATATCACATCCCTACAGGAATTATGAAGACTAAGCAGCGTGAATTTCTCACGCTCCTCCAAGGAAGTCAGTCTATGGGAGAATATTTGCAGAAATTCAATCATCTGTCATGTTACTCTCAATATGATGTGGCCACTGAGGAAAGAAAGATGGACATGTTTCTTGGTGGGTTAAAACCGCAGCTCCATTGTACTCTCAGCATGTTTGATTTCCAAGACTTCCAAACCCTGGTGAACAAGGCTTTCATTACTGAAAGGGAACACAAGCTTACAACATATACTAAGCCTGCCAACAATGATCACAAGCGCAAGTTTGAGCCAGGAAAAGAAATGCAGCCAGTGCAGAAGGTTCGTACCTGGCAGCCGACTCAGGTAGCATACAAGCCCAATTGGCAGCAAAATGTTAACAAGACCACCACCCAAGTCAAGAATGATGTGCTCAACCTAGTTCTAGAAAATCATCTACGCAACAATTCTTGTTTCAATTGTGGGCAAATCATATATTATGCCAAGCAGTGTCCCACGAACAATCGAACTAATGCTACATTCAAGCCACAAGTCCATTATATGGAGGCATGCCCAGATCAGCACGACCTCATAGGATACATTCATCACATCTCCGCCGACGAAGCCCAAGAGAACCCCGAAGTCGTCATTGGTATGTTCCTTGTTAATAACATACCTGCAGTAATTTTATTTGACTCTGGGGCTTCCCACTCTTTCGTTTCTCGGAGTTTTGTTGCCCAAAACAAATTTCCTTGTTCGCTTTTGGGCAAGAATATGCTGGTGCAAACCCCAGGATCTCTAATCAGAAGCAATATAGTCTGTCGTAATCTGGAAGTCAATATCAACGAAGTCTGTTTTCCAGCATCTTTGATACTTATTGAATCCGATAAGTTGGATGTTATCTTGGGTATGAATTGGCTGACTCAGTATCAAGTATGCATTAATTGAGCGACCCGAGAAGTCAACTTGACCGGCCAAGAGGGACAAACTACAAAATTTATTGCTCGTAGGAGCATAGCCTCCAAGGAAATGGTCTTTACAACAATGGCGGAAATGGAATTAATCCCGGTGGTCAGCGAGTTTCCTGATGTATTCCCAGAAAAACTGCCAGGCATGCCACCTGATGGAGAGCTTGAGTTTGCAATAGATCTTGTGCCCGGAACCACACCAATACACAAGAAGTATTATTGAATGCCGTCATCAGAATTAGTGGAGCTAAAGAAACAGCTAGATGAAATGCTCCAGAAAGGGTATATCCGCCCCAGCTCCTCACCCTAGAGATCACCTGCTATTTTCGTGGACAAGAAAGATGGCAGCCTCCGGATGTGTGTGGATTACCATCTGCTGAATGGTGTCACAATCAAAAACAAATACCCTCTACCAAGAATTGATGATTTGTTCGACCAGCTCAGTGGGGCCAAGGTGTTCTCCAAGATTGATTTACGGACGGGATATTATCAGCTCAAAATTAAAAAGCAGGATATTCCCAAGACCGTGTTCACCACCCGCTACGGTCTCTATGAATATACAGTTATGTCTTTTGGCCTCACCAACGCCCCAGCCTTCTTCATGCATATGATGAATAAAGTATTCATGGACTTACTCGATAAGTTTGTGGTCGTCTTCATCAATGATATACTCATTTACTCAAGAAGTGAAGAAGAGCATAAGGAACACCTCCGAGCAGTGTTACAACGACTCTGTGAGCATTTGTTATACGCCAAATTCAGTAAATGTGAGTTTTGGCTCCAGCAAGTTGGATTCCTTGGGCATGTGCTATCCGCTAAAGGTATAGCCGTGGACCCAAGCGAGGTAAAGGATGTGCTCGACTGGTTGCCACCCGCAACCGTATCTCAGATCCGGAGTTTTGTTGGATTAGCTGGATATTACCGTCGTTTCATTGAAGGGTTTTCCAAGATTACAAAGCCCATGACAGAGCTACTCAAAAAGGATAAGAAGTTTGAATGGACTAAGGACTGTGAGAAAAGTTTCACTAAGTTAAAGAAATGACTGACAACTACACCAGTATTAACACTCCCAGATATCTACCGCAGCTTTGAGGTGTACTGCGACGCTTCCAGGCAAGGACTGGGATGCGTACTTATCCAAGATGGCAAGGTAGTAGCTTATGCCTCACGGCAGCTACGACCCCACGAGGGGAATTACCCCACTCATGATTTGGAAATGGCCATGGTGGTTCATGCTCTAAAAATTTGGAGACACTACCTCATCGGAAAAAGGTGCAAAAAATTTGCGATCACAAAAGCCTCAAATAGATATTTACTTAGCCAGATTTAAATCTCCATCAACGAAGATGGCTTGAGTTGGTTAAGGATTATGACCTTGGAATAAATTACCATCCGGGTAAGGCCAACGTGGTTGCCGATGCGCTCAGTCGAAAGCCCGTCAGTTTAAATGTCATATTGGAATCGGTGCCTCCCGAACTTAAAGAAGAGATTGCTCAGCTCAACCTAGTCATAGTTGAGGCTGGCCTTGCCAATATTCTGAAAGTTACACCAACCATCGAGGAAGAAATCCGCAAGGCCTAGCCAGGCGATGCCGGTCTGCAGAAACGTGTCAAGCTTTCCGATTTCTCAAAGGATTAGTACGGTACCCTCCGATCCAGGGGAAGGATTTGTGTGCCTAATCAAGCAGATTTGAAGCAGAAGATCCTGTCAGAAGCCCATGAATCCTCGTATTCAATTCACCCTGGAGGCACAAAAATGTACGAAGACCTTCGACAAATATTCTGGTGGGATGGAATGAAGAAGGACATTGCTTATTTCGTGTCCTGTTGCGACATATGCAACAAAGTAAAGGCAGAACATCAGAAGCCAGCTGGACTTCTCCAACCGCTACCAGTGTCGCAATGGAAATGGGATGATGTCTGTATGGATTTCATCACAGGACTACCTAAGACCCGACGAGGTAATGATGCGATTCGGGTTATAGTGGATACATTAACCAAGGTAGCACACTTCCTCCCGATCAAAACCTCATATTGAGCAGATGAGCTTGCACAATTGTATGTATCCAGAATTGTCAGTCTGCATGGAGTTCCCCGAACCATCACTTCTGACCGAGGTTCACTGTTTATCTCCGCTTTTTGGTCCCGCCTCCATCAAGCCCTAGGGACGGAATTGAAATACAGTACCGCTTATCATCCTCAAATGGATGGTCAGACAGAACGGGTAAATCAAATACTCGAAGATATGTTGCGAGCCTATGTTTTGGCCCAAGGCCCAAAATGGGAAGACTGCTTGTCGTACGCCGAGTTCTCATATAACAATAGCTTCCAGACCAGTTTAAAGATGTCACCGTATGAAACTTTGTATGGCCATAAGTGCCGCACACCATTAAATTGGTCTCAAACTGAAGATAGCCATATTTTCAAAACGGATCTCATGCTGGAAGCTGAAAAGCAAGTCAAGGAAATCTGAGACAGATTGCAATTGGCCAAATCGTGACAGAAAAGTTATTACGATGCAAAGCACTGACAGATCAGCTTTGAACCTGGAGAACATGTCTATCTTCGAGTCACGCCTATGAAAGGTATCAAGAGGTTTTAAACTCGTGGAAACTTGGCATCCAGACTTATTGGTCTGTTTCCCGTTAAGACACGAGTGGGTGTTGTGGCATATCAGTTGGAGTTACCCTCCGAATTGTCAGACGTGCACAACGTATTCAATGTTTTGCAATTGCGACAGTGCATATCGCCGCCTCAGAAAAAGACTGATTTGACAGAAATAGAGCTGGCAAAGGACTTAACATATGAAGAAAGGCCGGTGAAATTTTTGGATCAAATGGAAAGAGTCACTCGCAGTAAAGCACGAAAGTTTTACAAAGTCCAATGGAAGCATCACACAGAGTCAGAATCAACATGGGAATCAGAAGAATTTCTAAGGGCATGTTATCCAGAATGGTTTTCCCAAGCAACCGAATCTCGAGGACAAGATTCATTCTAAGTGGGGGAGGTTTGTGACAGTCTGGTTTTTGCCCTCTTTCTTTGCCTGGTTTTCAGTTGAGTTGGTTTTGAATTTGGAATTTTTGAATCACTTCATTTGGACTTAACCACTTGGATACTCCTTGACTTTCACCCAAGTGCTCCCTCTCCTCCTCAAAACCATCATTTCACCTCTGGATCAACTCAAAATATTGCTTCGAATATTTTTCTTAAATGAAAAATATTCATTTTGCCCTCCAAAACCCTAGTTAGCCCTTTGTGCTCCAAAGCAACCCTAATTTTTCTTGCCCCAAAAATCCTAAGAAAAATCCTAGGGCACCTTTCTGAGCAAAAATATTTCACCACTCTTTGGAATATTTTGGCTACAGAAAATAAATTCATTTCTGGACAGAAATGATAGTTTCTACAACAACTACCTTTTTACTAGCTCCATTGTAGCTGGTTTTTCTTGTGCCTATTTACCTTAGTAAGTGTAAGCAAGCCTCCAAAGCTCAGCCCTTAACTCCCAGTGGTTTGATCACAGTAAACCTCCAAAGTTACTGTCCAGAAACTTGCTTGCAATACAAATCCATTTCTACTGCACCTGGATCCAAGCCCAACCATGGTAACACTCCAAACTACCAAGGACTACACGCCAGACATCAAGTTAGCGCTTAGAGTGGCCTGATGTCACGGTTCACGCGGTGACCGCGTTCGTCTGGGCGTGCTGGCATGCAAAACACGCACTTTGCGTGCCGCCTTGTGCTCTGTTGAGCGCGTGTTCGCTGCCCAGCCTGCCCGAGCATGCCAAGCCTCGCCACCATCCCCGTCTCCACTCCCTTAACCCCCCCTGGCACTCACCGACGCCGGAGCTCGCTGTAGTGGGCACGAGCACGGTCTAGCCAATGACACAGTGCATGGAGCGCTGTGCTCATCGTCTTCTCCCTCGTCCATGTGCTCGTTCGCGCCTGCCAATAGTTCCTGCATGGCCTCTGTCGTCTTCCCCCTCTCTCGCTGGCGCCGTTCGTCGCCGGGCGCCATGGACAGGTGTCCTCCGGTGGAGCCCGAACCCTCCTCACCGCCCGCCTATAAATGCCGCCACCCCCAGCCTCTTTGAGCACCCGCAGCTACTCCCACACCCTCCACAAACTTGTAGAAGTCGCAGCCCGGCCAGGCAGGCCACGGGCTGTTGTCCCGAAGCTCGAGCTCACTGATGATCCCCTTTGGATCATCCCCGCAGCTCCAGCCCCTCCCAGGCCAGGGTGACCCTACCAGGGCCTCCGCCACTCTTCAGTGAGGGTGTTCCGCCCTGTTGGAGCCCCTGGAGCCACCGTCGTCTTCGTCTCCGACGACGGCTGCCCTCTGCCTCCACTGGATAGGCCGTTTCCGACACCGTCCGGTCACCTCTAGCCCCGCTACGGGTACTGGCAGGTGCGCCATCTTCCTCTCCTTCAATTCCCCCCTCTCTTTTGACCCCAAGAACCCTCGTCGCCGACGTGTGCTCCGGTGAAGCTCCGCCTCCCTCTGTTTCCTTCTCCCCCTCCTTCTGGCCTGACTAGCGGGGCCCGTTAGTCAGCCACTCAGTACACGCGCGAAGAGGTACGAGTGGTGGCGCCCCGGGCGTTTACGCCTTCGACGTACCCCCCAGTCTATTTTCTTTTTAAATCAAATTCATTTAAATCCAGGAAACTTCAAACAACCATAACTTTTTATCTATAAGTACAAATGCATTGATTCTTTTTTGCATTGTGTTCTTTGTCCAAAAATCTAACAACACCCAAAAGATGGGATTTTTCCTTGCTGTCTAGATTTTCTGGTAATTTTCAGAAGGTTTCTTGATGTTTTATTTTTGTGGTTTTATTTATTTTTATAAGAGCAAGCTTGTCTTGAGGATCACCAGGATATTTGTGAACCTCATCAGCACTAAGGCAAGCCACAACAACATTTTCATAGTGCCACTTCAATATTTGTGATTTCTTACTTGAACTTATGATTATTCATGCATTTAAATAATTATTTTAGTTATATTCTGTTAGATGCTTGTCATGTTAAATACGCTTGATTTATAGAAAGTTTGAAATGAATTTTGCTAATAAGCTAACAAGAACTTAGATATGAGTAATGATAAAATGATATAGTCATGGAGGTTAATAATTAGTTTAATTATTATTCTTGCATGATGAAAAATGATGAGATTACTAGAAATGGTTCTGGTTTAAGTAAGGTTTGATCTTAACCAGAGAAGTATCTTGAGTTGGTGATGGCTCCGTGGGAGCATAGTTGAATTAATTATTTTCTTGGTTATTTGATGCATATGTTAGTGATGCATAGCATGGCATTATGACACCGGTTACTTTCACTTTAAGTTGAACCTGATAAATAACTCAACTTGAATATGTTAATGATCGGGTCGTGGTGCCGCTGAAATGAGTTTTTCCTAGTGCAACCACATTTGCCGGTATGGGACGGCCTTAATGCGTTTCATTGTCGTGCCTCTGGTCGCTGCCTCCATCTATGGAAGGTTATGGGCGTGCTGTACCCTGGCCCGGTAAGCAGGCATAACCTTGTGTGCCAGTTGATGAGTTAAGTGTTTGGGTCCCAGAGTGGATCGTTGCCACGATGGTGGTTTGAGGTGTCTTGAGGTAGACACAGGGCCACCCAGGACTAGCCCGATGAGGATTGAGTCGGAGTGGCCGGGAGAGTGTCATGACAATGAAGTGGTTTCGTCAGAATGCCGTTGGTCCACCCGAATGGGAGGGCGAGGCCATGGGTTCCGTGGTGTGGGTCCAGTGTGCTACCTCTGCAGAGTGTATAAATCTATCGATAGCCGAGTCCACGGTTACGGACACGCTCAAAAGTAGGGTACACCATGGGTCAACACTTAATAAATTTGCACACTAAGACTTGCACTAAGGTAATGGCAGTGAGGCCATCGTGTTGAGGTTGAGACCAAGTGTTGGTCAGGGTTGTGATCGCCGTAAGGATCACGAGATTGCCGTTGAGTTCTTCATGTTTGTGGTCTGGAAATGATCACGTTCGGTAAGTCAGTCCATGGGACGAGTACCACTTGAGCATATTCACAGCATGTTGGATATATATTGTTGCATTGTATTTAATTGGTTAAGTATCATGATATTGTTTGTCGTTATGTTTATGCTTGTTGTGAGCTTGCAAGTACATTCAATGTACTGACCTGGCGTGTCATGCCAGATTTCAGGAAAGTCTCGTTGGAAAGGAGAGCTGTCCGAGTCTAGATCATGTCCACATCAGTGTCCCTGTGCTATGGAGTCCCGCTGCGACGTTATTCTGCTGTCGTGTAGTTGTCATGATCGAGGCCCCTTTATGTTTACTAAATAATGTACATATTGTTCAGCCACACCGTGTGTGCCGCTTGGCCTCGCTAACTATTGTAATATGAACTATGCTCCGCTAGCATGAATAAAGCGGTTGTTTTTCTGTACCAAGTTGTTGTGTGTTGCTAGAAGACAAGGTCTCTGGGCTGGCAATGCAGGGTAAACTGGTTGCTCTGAGCCGGGGTGCCACAAAAATGCGATGCAGGACTCGCGGGTCGTGAGGGTTTATATAGCAGGCCGATAAGCATTGGGATTTTGGGGGATTTCGCCAAGTCGGGCGGGAAGCTTGCGCGGGAACCTGCGCGGTTGCGCGGGAACGGGCTCGCCACCGTTTGGCCAAAAGAACGCCCCTGCGCACTGATCAAGCTTCCGTTTGAATCCTTCTACGACAGAGGGGTGACAAGACCTGCGAGAGGAGGACGAAAGGACACGTACACATACGATTAATAAAAAAATGCAATTTTATTACCTACTACCCCAGGCCCATCTTGGTTTATAAGTAGGATTTAACTAATAGATACGGATGCACGTCGCCAAAGATTATATCATTGGATCCGTATTTGAACACTACTACATTTTGTTGCTTAATTTAAGGTCAAAATATGCCACAAAATATAAAGGGGACTAATAGACCAAGGCGGAGGTAGTAGCACACGGCCGCTCTCTACGCAGTGACACAACTGTCGGCCGGCTTGTAGATGATCATTCCTTGCATGTTCAACTCCTCTATGTGTGTGGTTGCTCGCGGTTGAGGCGGCCGTGGCGCGCTCTGCTCGTGTCTCGCTCGACTCGGTGTTAGTAACCGTAGACAGAGAAAATCACACGGCTCATTAGAAGCAATTGTTTGTGTTATTATTGGCACACACTTCTGATTACGTACCTGTTGGCCGCGTATCACACACATCTTGTTCAGTTGAACTGTTTCTGTTGTCCTGGATCATCGCAAACAATTCATCCGAGTAAACAGTATGCCCTCCATCGCACACACCATGATCTGGCTGACTATTTCTATTGTGTTTCCTGATCGCACATAGTTCATCCAAGTGAACTGTATGCCATATATCGCACACACCCTCATCTGGCTGCCCGTTTCTATTGTTTTGCCTCATCACGAACAGTTCTGCTACATTAACCGTTTGCCACGCATTGCACATGCAACTCTAATCTAAACCGTGTTTGATGTCACCGCCATCGCAAACGTTTTGCATCTTTTTAGCGGTTTTATTACATCACCATTTGTGATTGATCCATCGCACACAGTTTCGTCAAAGGGTCTCTGATTGGACTGTGGCGTTTGGACCATCCTATAGTAGTGTTAAGATTTGTGTAGTCAACACACATACGTCAAGTGTCGTTCTTCTTGAGTAGCAACACCGGGTTAGCCAACCACTCAGGGTGAAAGGCTTCCACAATAAACCTAGCTGCTAAGAGCCGGGCTACCTCCTCTCCAATAGCCTTATGTCGCTCTTCATTAAAACGACAAAGGAACTGCTTGACCGGCTTAAACTTAGGATCTACAATAAGAGTGTGCTCAACGAATTCTCTCGGTACACCTGGCATGTCAGAAGGTTTCCATGCAAAGATGTCCTGATTCTCACGGATTAACTCGATGAGCGCGCTTTCCTATTTAGGATCCATATTAGCCCCTATAGTGAACTGCTGAGAAGAGTCTCTAGGGAGAAAGTCAACCTGCTTAGTATATCAGCAGACTTAAATATTAGCAAATGCTCTTGCTCAGTGGTTGGCTTCTTCAAAGGGGTCATATCAGTCGGGTCAACCTTATCCTTGTAAAAAATTAGCTCTTCTATGGCACAGGCTGACTCAGCATAGGCAGCATCTCCTTCCTCACATTCCAAAGCAATCATTCAATCACCATGGACCGTAATAGTGCCCTTACGTCCTGGCATCTTAAGCTGCAAATAAACATAACAAGGTCGAGCCATAAATTTGGCATAAGCTGGCCGTCCAAACAAGGCATGATACGGTCTCTTGATTTTGACCACTTCGAACCATAACGTCTCAGTTCTAAAGTCATAATCATATCCAAAAGCCAATTCCAAGACAATCTTTCCAACAGGATATGCCGACTTACCAGGCACCACGCCATGAAAAACTGTAGAAGACGGCTTAAGATCCTTATCAGTTAAGTTCATCCGGCGAAAGGTGTCATAACAAATGATGTTGATACTACTTCCACCATCCATGAGTACTTTGGTAAATTTATAGCCCCCAACCTGAGGGGCGACCACTAGTGCCAGCTGACCCGGATTCTCAACCCGGGGCGGGTGATCTTCCTGACTCCATGTGATTGGATATTCTAACCACCGCAGGTATTGAGGCACTGTAGGCTCAATTGCCTTGACCACGCGCTTATGAACCTTCTGATCTCGCTTGCAGAGACTTGCGGTGAAAACATGATACTGGTCACTGTTGAGATGCTTTGGATTACTCTGTTATCCTGATTGATGTTGTTGGTTACCCTAACCAGGTTGTTGGCTATAACCACCCTGGTTACCCTATCCTTGATAATCAGAACTTAAACTGCCACTACCAAAACCGGGCCCCTGTGAGCCGGATCCTGACCCGGCAGGCGGGCCATTATTGTTGCCATGATTCTGATTAAAGTTGGAATTTCTATACTCTCGCATGATGAAACAGTCCTTCCAAGCATGAGTTGTCGGCTTATTAGGCAGGTTGTGTTTTGGGCAAGGCTCATTCATCATCGCCTTAATATTAAAGTTATTCCCTCCAAAGGACTGCTTACCATTACCTTTATGGCGCTAGTTTTTATATCCAGTGTTGGTGTTAACTACAAGATCTGACCCGCCATCGGGTTGTCTGCGCTTACCACCGTTACCCTGGTTTTTGCTGTTATGCCCTGTCACATTCTGCTATTGACCCTTAGCATTGCCACTCTTATTTCCTTTGTTGGATTTTTCATCATCGGATCCAGGGTCTTTGTGGGAGTCCTTGACTAGGGGGTCCTCGGGCATCCGGTCTATTAATGTGGGCTAGACTGATGGGCCGTTAAGATACAAGACAGAAGATTATCTCTCGTGTCCGGTAGGGACTGCCGTATGCGTGGATGGCAAGTATAGGTGTCCGGATATCTTATTCCTTTCTGTAAAACCGACTTTTTAGAACCCTAAGCCTCCCCCCGGTGTCTATATAAACCAGAGGGTAGATCGGAGGCAGGATCACAACATTGCTAGGCTAGCTGATCTAGGGTTAGCCGAATCGATCTCGAGGTAGATCAACTCTTGTAACCCCTATACCCTAGAATATAATCAAGCAGTAGTAGGGTTTTACCTCCACTAAGAGGGCCTGGACCTGGGTAAAACACTGTGTCCTTTGTCCATAGTTACCATTGATCCTCAGACATACAACTTGGGACCCTACCCGAGATCTGCCGGTTTTGACACCGACATTGGTGCTTTCATTGAGAGCTCCACTATATCATCAACAGAGGGATCGATGGCTCACCTCTTCATCAACAATGATGCCGCGTCCAGGTAAACCTTTCTCCCTGGACAAGTCTTTGTGTTTGGTGGCTTTGTGTTTTGTCCCAACTCGATCGGCCGCCTCGAGCAGGTGGACGGTTATGCCCCCGGCCACCAGATTAGGTTTGGAAACCTAACCTATGTTGCTGACAGCCGAGGAGATCTGGTCTTCGACGGGTTCGCAGCCCCGGATGCCACTCTGTGCCCCCTCCAAGGAGACTCTTTCGGATCCCTTGTTAGATCCTGTCCAGGGGTCAACACCCATACCCACCTCGGCCTTAGATCCGAGACAGGTCTCGCTATCCTAAGACGGGTGCATGAGCCCTGCTGGACTTGTTCCCCTTGTGGAACTCCCGACTAAAAACCCAGATGCAATCTTAGACTTGGCTCTGGGCAACCATCCCAGACTGTCTAGTTCTGCACTCAGTGGATTCGATCAAGTGTCCCATGCCGAACTCAGCCCAACAGATCCGAAGTTCCCGGTCGCACTTTCGCTCCTAGATGAAGCATTGGACTTAATGCAGTCTCTCACCATCATGGAGGCTTTGCCTCCAAACTGTACCCAACTAGGGCTAGGGGATGAGAGCGGGGAATTTTATGCCCCACCCACCACCCACTTGATAGCCACTGTCGAGGAATTAACTGACATGCTAGACTATGCGTCCGAAGACATCGACGGCATGGACGACGATGCCGACGCTGAACCAAGCCAAGTCCCACCTGTCATGGGCGTTGGACGACCACCTCAACCTACAATGTGTACACACTCCAGATAAAAAGAACAATGAGGATAACTTGAGCCCAGATGAGGACAAACCCGTCGATAAAGCACCTAAGTGCCGACATCAGTGGCGTCATTCAAGATCGCGTCAGGCAAGGGATAGCAATACCGGCACCAGAGATAATGAGACTCCGGAAGATGTCGAGGATCCCGAATACCCCTTCGAGCGCACATCCGAAAATGATGAAAGGGAAGAGGGTGAATATAGCCCCGGACACGCTAACAACAAAGATGTGGAGGACATCAACTATATACCAGAATCCGAAGAGGAGGTTAGCCTCGGTGACGAAGACTTCATTGTCCCAGAGGAACCCCTCGACCAAGAACGCTTCAAGTGACAGCTCATTGCCATAGCCCGGAGCCTGAAGAAGAAGCAGCAGCAGCTCAAAGCCGAGCAAGATACGCTGAACGAAAGGTGGACTAAGGTCCTGGCCACCGAGGAATACGGCCACGAGCGACCTATTAAAAGTTACCCTAAGCGCAAACTGCTGCAACAATTTAATGATGAATCCCTTGAGCCAATACCGTCGAAGTATAATCAGGCAGACCAACCAGACCAATCACCACGTTGGCGGGATAAAACTGCATATCAAGCCGAACATCAACCTGCAACCCCTCGCCGAAGAGGCAGGGAGATAGCAGCTGCAGAATACACGTACGACTTGCAACGTGGCCTAGCCAATAAACCTAGTCAGACCAAATCAATTTACGGATCAAGGGGCCATGCCCCAGCACGAGACAATGGCTATGAAGCCCGGCGTGACGACCGTTACTATATTCAGGATCAGAACCGAACTCAAATGCCAGTCGATCTTTGCTGCGATATTGCGCAATATAGAGGGACGCACACCCCCTATGCTTTACAGATGAGGTTATGGAACACCAATTTCCGGAAGGGTTTAAACCCGTAAACATCAAACAATACGATGGGACAACGGATCCGGCCGTCTGGATTGAAGATTTCCTTCTCCACATTCATATGGCTCGAGGAGATGATCTCCACGCCATTAAATATCTTCCTCTAAAGTTGAAAGGACCAACACGGAAATGGCAAAACAGCCTCCCAGAAAATTCCATTGGAACCAGGGAAGACTTGGAAGATGCTTTTAGGGCTAACTTTCAGGGCACTTATGTCTGGCCACCGGATGCCGATGACTTGAGTCACATAATTAAGCAGCCAGGTGAATCAGCCCGCAAGCTTTGGAATCGGTTCTTAACTAAAAAGAACCAAATCATAGATTGTACGGACGCCAAAGCCTTAGAGGCCTTTAACCACAGCATCCGTGACAAATGGCTCGCCCGACACCTTGGGTAGGAAAAGCCGAAGACCATGCTAGACTTAACGGCACTCATGACCCGCTTCTGTGCGGGCGAGGACAGCTGGTTGCCTCGTAGAAGCAACAGCTCGGGTGAGCCCAGCACCTCTGAGGTGCGGGACGACAATGGTAAGCCTCGCCGAAATAAAAACAAACGTCGGAACAACAACAACAATGACGCAGACGATACGGCAGTCAATGCCGGATTCGGCGGTCCTAAGTCCGGTCAGCGGAAGAAACCTTTCAAAGGCAACAAAGACGAGCCATCCAGCTTAGATAAAATCCCTGAGAGGCCCAGTCAGATTCATGGCACACCCGATAAGCCTGCAAACTGCACCAACAGGAATTGTTGGGTTTCCAAACAGGCCGGCAAGATAAATACTGAACATAAGGAAAAGGGCCTCCAAGTGAAGACGATGACGAGCCCCATGAGCCAAACACTGAGGGTCAGAAGCAGTTTCCCCCCGAGGTGAAAACAGTGAACATGATATGTGTCAATCATATTCCCAAAAGGGAGTGC
Organism: Triticum aestivum; assembly: GCF_018294505.1. Classification (NCBI taxonomy): domain Eukaryota; kingdom Viridiplantae; phylum Streptophyta; class Magnoliopsida; order Poales; family Poaceae; genus Triticum; species Triticum aestivum. Next base: position 330,411,877 of record NC_057804.1, on the reverse strand, counting down.
AAGTGCACACTACGGGACGTCTATGTCGTAGATTTTTCCCTATCGCCCCCAAGTTTAACCCATGGTCAGCCTGTTCGATCACCTTTGACCGCAGGGACCACCCAACTAGTATCCGTCATGGGGGTTTGGCCGCCCTGGTTCTTGATCCAATCACTGACGGATACCACCTCACTAGAGTCCTCATGGACGAAGGAAGCAATCTCAACTTGATTTATCAAGATACTATCCGTAAGATGGGGATCGACCCACCACGAATCAAGCCTAGTAACACTACCTTTAAAGGTGAGATACCAGGAGTGGAGGCCCATTGTACGGGCTCACATACACTGGAGGTAGTATTCGGCTCCCCAGAAAACTTTTGCAGCAAAGAGTTAATCTTCGACACCGTCCCTTTCTGCAGTGTCTACCATGCACTTCTCGGATGAACTGCATTCGCCCGCTTCAATGCAGTCCCACACTATGCTTACTCGAAGCTTAAGATGCCTGGACCTCACGGCATTATTACAGACAATTGTAATATGGAGCGCTCACTCCGTACTGAAGAGCACACTCCGGCCCTTGCAGCCGAAGTATATGGCGGCATTATCAAGCCGAACAGTTCACTGGCCAATAAAGCCAATGATGTATCCAAACAAGTCCGGTCCTGCATAATAGCAATAAGTCAACGGATCTTGACCTTGATTAGCAGTTCGGCCTCCGCCGATCACCTCACTAGGTCGCGGCTTATATACCGCGCATACATAATTACGCACTCAAAATACCTTGGGCGGCGCCAGAGGCACACTTCGAATAGGTCCATTACATGGCTTGATCATAAATGGACCGCATATATCCTTTTCCTTTTAATGCAGGTTCATCGAGAGCCCTACTTACAAGATGGTTGTCGTAGGAGATCCTTCTAAGGCTACCACGTCCCAACCATCAAAGACTCCTCTCAAAGGACTTACTACTAAGGAGGAAAGGTGCAGATGTGCGGCAGGGCATCACTGGAGTTTCTTTCCCGAACTATGATTTTTAGGCCCTGTGTTAGACTTTCCCTTATGTAATTTTTTTCTTTTTCTCTTTGGGCATGTAATATGACCTTAATATTGAACGGCATTGACTGTCATCGACGTATCAATAAATATATAAGGGATGTAGATGATTATTACCTTCTTGGTTGGGTCTTGGTTTTTCTTCCTTGCCATTTGTGCTCCCCCTTACGTTCGACTGACACACGTGGTTCGACACGGCCATCATACCAGGGGCTGTATTAGGCCCCGTAAAATTCCTAAGCCCGAACGCCTATAGGGAGCTCTTTGGCGTCCCGGATATGGCATTATATGCATCGGCTCCGAATCATGTCTTTGGTATATAGTTGGGTTGCTCGGCTCCTGTGTTTGCCACCTTACGTTCCGCAAGTTCAGCTAAGGTAGTAAAGGGAGAACTACTGCAATTGTATTTCCGATTCGTCTGGTCAAGTACCTTAGTTGAGAAAGCCGAAAACTAACTGTTATGATAAGCGAGAGCGGGTCAGCATCTGGTGACTTAGTGTTGTACTACGAATTGTTCACGATTTATGCCATGTTATACGAGGGGCTGGGTTTTTGACCAGTCGCGTTGCAAAGGCGCCGCACTCCGGATTGCCGATCATGCAACGTGGGGCTAGTACTTACTGCCACAATGGACTCTTATGGCTAAGTGAAAGTACTAAAGCCGCATAGTCTGATTGCCTAGTTCACTCTGCAAGACGCCTCCTACGTCGGACCAAGACGTTGGATTAAGTGTTGTGATGCGTTCCTGAACACCCTTGTAATATTTACGTGGGGGCTGAAGCCGACGACTAGTAAACTTTCAGACATATAAATAGCCAAAATAGGAGGATAAACTAATCATAAAAAGCATAACCATTTTTTTACATCATGACTTCATTGCATGACTCTTACAACCGGACTTAACTACTCAAATATGACGTCCTTTGAGCATTGGCCCTCCAAAATGCGGGCTCCCTCGAGGACCTCGTCAAAGTAGTTCTCTGGCCGCTGGTGCTCTTTGCCTTCAGGTGGCCCTGCGGTGGAAATTTCGGTGGCCTTCATCTTCGCCCACTGCACCTTGAGGCGGGCGAAGGCCATTCGAGCACCTTCGATGCAAGACGACCCCTTAAGGGTGCGATCCGAGGAAGCGCAAATACCAGCCACTTCACGAGACCGAAGTGGCTGCTAGGTATGGCCTCGGCCGGCCATAGACGGATTATCACATCCTTCATGGCCAGGCCGGCCACCCTGTGTAGCTCAGACAGCTGCTTGAGCGGATCACTCGGGGGCACTGGAAGTTCTGGCGCAAGGTACTGCGACCAGAACAGCTTCTCCGTCGAGCTCCCCTCTTCGGCTCAAAAGAATGCGGTGGCATCCACAATACTCTTCGGCAGATCCGCAAAGGCGCCTTGAGAACTCCAAACTCGGGTCGGTAAAATATATCTCTTACTTGTATATCTACTCTGCATGATAAAGGCCTTACGAGCCACAATCTGCCTCACCTCTTGAATCTTTTGCCCAGCGCCCTGGGCATCAACCCGGGCCTCCTTCATGCTCTCAAGAGCTTTGGTGAGCTTGGAGGCCTGTTGCTAACTCTTTTGCTCCAAGGACTCGCATCGGGCGATAGCATCCTTGAGCTCCTGTTCGACCTCCTCCACCCGCGCCTCATGTCTGCGGCGGGCGGTTTGCTCCACCTCTAACTCTTTGTCCGCTTTGTCCGTGGCCACCTTGCTCGCCTTCGCCTCATTCTTGGATTCAGCAAGGGTGTGAGGGACTCGACCTCAGTTGCGCCAACTGCGAGTATAATTATAATATTCTTAGTTAGTTTAAAACCGACTAACACGAATATAATTTTTGGATATGCTGAAAAGCCACATACCTTGGGTTTTGTTGAACCGCTTGTTGATGCGGTCGAGTTCCTCGTCGGATAACCATAGCTTCCGGTTGAGCTCGGCAATTTCTGCGGCTTGGGCAGTAGCTGCCAGCTTAGAAGCCTGTCAAATAACATATACAGTGTATTATATACTTGTTGATGATCCTCTGTTTGGATTGTCCTAATCTGGACAGAGTCTCATGGGCTACCATCTACACACGGGCTTCACCTCACACACACACACACACACACACACACACACACACACACACACACACACATATATATATATATATATATATATATATATATATATATATATAAATTACTTGTGAAGAATATTACGTCACTTACCTAGAAGCCTGTTAGTAGGCTGTGGAAAGCTTCGGTCAGTCCGCTCTTCGTGGAGTGAACCTTCTCCATAACCGCACCCATAAGGGTGTGGTGCTCCTCCACGATGGAGGCACATTGCAGTGCCTCCCGTAGAATGTCAGCGGCCTCCGAATTAGCAGAGGCCACCGATGGAGCTCCTACTCCTCCCCCCTCCTTCGAAGGGGGATGTTGGTCCAAACCTGGTGCCATACTGGTCTCCGGGACGGTGTTCGGCGAGGGCCCAGACTATTGAAGCCTCCCACCCTTGATGATCATGGGGGTCGCCGTGCCCCGCTCTACAATGTCTGAGGTGTTGTCCTCGGGTGCCTTCTGGACTGTCTCGTCCGCCCCTCCCTGGCGAGGAGATGGCCTTTGGGATGACACCTCGGTCTTCTCCACAGCAGGGGGAGCGAGGGCGTGAGATGGGCCGTCACTCTTCACCTCCCCAGGGGCTAGAGAGTTCCCCATCAAAGAAGAGGGGATCGGGATCTCGCACGGAGGGCTAAAAATCATAAAATTAGTTGAGCATGGAAAAGGCAGATTAAAGCGATAATTGAGCGAGTAAGTTTCTAATACTTACGTTTCTGCCAGAGGCTTCTCCCTTTGGACCCGCTCTGGGCTGTGTTCGGACTCCGAGCCCGAACTGTCCAAGAGGACCACCCGCCCTTTCTTCGGCGTCGCCCCCTCCAGGTTCTCGGAGGCTGTCCTTTTTCCCCTCCTCGTCTTGAGGGGGGAGTCGCTCTCCGCATCCTCATCATCATCCTCCCCATCTTCTTCGTCCTCGTCTTCCTCGCAGGAGGAGATGGGCTCGGTCTCTCCGGACACAGCTTCTAGAGGGCCTTTGCGGCAGGGCCCGTTCTTGGGCCCTTTGCTCTTCTTCTCGGCCTTCTTCTCTGGCGGCTGATAAGGCGCCGGGACCAGCATCTCCTCCAGCTGAGGAGTGACTGGGTTTTTGGGCAGTGGAGCCGGACACTTGATCCGCTCCGACTTCTTAGTCCAACCTTGTAATGAAAGACGGGTTGATGAGTTCAGCATAGATAGAATGTATATATATAAACTAGGTATGTCTTCGAAGATATGAAATACTTACTGGAGAGGCTGGATACGCAACATTGAGGCCGATGTCTTCGGTCTCCATGGGCCAGCTGCTCTTCTGCGCCTTGAAAAGCAGTTTCCACATTCCCTCATGTGTGGTGCCGAGGAAGTGTTGTAGCGTCCGTGGATCCTCCGGCTTGAATTCCCACATGGGGGAAGTCCGGCGCTGGCAGGAAGAATGTGGCGGAAGAGCATGATCTGGACCACGTTGGTTAGACCAACGTTCTTCCCCAGCATGTTGGTAATGCGCGTCTGCAGTGCCAGCACCTCCGTCTGGGACCCCTAATCGAGGCCCTTTATGTTCCAGGAGGTGAGCCTCATGGGGGGTCCGGATCTGAACTTCGGAATGGCCCTCCACTTATTGCGGTGTGGCTTAGTGATATAGAACCACTCCTATTAACAGATCTTCACGGTCTCCACAAAGGCCCCTTTGGCCATGTGGTGTTCGGCAGCTTGCTAATCATAGCTCCTCCATAGTCCGTGTGCTGCCCGTCGACCACCTTTGGCTTCACATTGAAGACCATGAGCCATAGGCCGAAGTGTGGGTGGACGCGGAGGAGAGCCTCACACACGACTATGAACGCCAATATGTGGAGGAATGAGTTTGGGGCTAGATCGTGGAAATCTAGCCCATAGTAGTACATGAGTCCGCGGACGAACGGGTGGAGTGGAAAACCTAACCCTCTAGGAAGTGGGGAAGGAAGATGACCCATTCGCTGGGCTCTAGAGAGGGAATGACTTGACCTTCAGGGGGAAGCCATTACTTGATATCGGCGGCAAGGTACCCCGCACTCCGGAGATCTGTTATCTCCTTCTCCATCACGGAGGAGGCCTCCCACTTGCCTTTGGAGCCAGCTCCGGCCATGGTCGGAGTAGGTGGTGGTGAGAAAGACGGAGACTTTGCGGGCACAGAGAGCTTGGGAGATTGGAAGGCTGAGGAGATGTGAAGGCGTGGGGAGGAAAGTGGGGGTCCATTGCCCTCGTATAGGCAGTAAAAATACCAACCGCCCCCCACTCGAGCCTTGGATCTCTCCTATTCCCAATGAAGGCGTGCGCCGCAAATGGTTGGGTTACCAAAATATCATTGATATGCGATCCCGTATTAAGTGGGCACGATCTCTATTTGACAGGATGTGCCAATGAGGCGTGGCCTCAAAACACGGAACGGGGTAGCAAAATGGTTCAAAATGCCAAAGGGTCAAGTCTGACACTTCATCGGAAAAGCTGTTAGTAAAGACACTATTCTTATTTTTTGTATATCCTGCCTTCTCGGCTAAGGGTTGTGTTTATTGTGAAAAGTCGGACACAATTCTTTTACAGAGGAAAGCCGATGTGTATTATTTAAGGAACCCGCCGGGCAATGCCGAAGACAATCTGAACGCCAAATATATCATCATTGAAGACTGGTTCAGGGGCCACTATGGGAGTCCTGGACTAGGGGGTCCTCGGGGGTCCAGTCTATTAATGTGGGCCGGACTGATGGGCTATTAAGATACATGACAGAAGATTATCTCTCGTGTCTGGTAGGGACTCCGGTATGCATGGATGCATGGCAAGTATAGGTGTCTAGATATCTTATTCCTTTCTGTAAAACAGACTTTGTACAACCCTAAGCCCCCCGATGTCTATATCAACCGGAGGGTAGATCGGAGGCAGGATCACAACACTACTAGGCTAGCTAATCTAGGGCTAGCCGAATCGATCTCGAGGTAGATCAACTCTTGTAACCCCTATACCCTCGAATATAATCAAGCAGGAGTAGGGTTTTACCTCCATTAGGAGGGCCCAAACCTGGGTAAAACACTGTGTCCTTTGTCGATAGTTACCATTGATCCTCAGACATACAACTTGGGCCCCCCTACCCGAGATCTGTCAGTTTTGACACCGACAGTCTTTGGTGGTATCAGAGTGGACATATTTGATGAGAGCCGCCATGAGCTCTCCCATATCATTACAATGACGTTTAAGCCACCCAAGCTTCTGCTTAGGGGGGGGGGTAAAATGAAAGCTCTTATCCAAGACCAGAACCGCCTGACCCACCACAGTACTGTCTGAAGAATGCATAATAGCTGAGACCCGCTGGACCCAATGATGAACCAACTCATCCTCACGCTGCACACTGTTATCAAGATCAATAATCGTCAAAGGTTGCTTGCATGTTCCTTTAAAATTCTGAATGAACCGTGCTTTCAACTCTGCCCATGAATTGATGGAGTTGGCGGGTAATCCTTTTAACCAGGTCCGACCTAGCCCATCCAACATCATAGTAAAATATTTAGCACACACGGCATCATTGACATCCAGCATCTCCATGGCCAACTCATAACTCTCAATCCAGGTCTCGGGGGGGGGAGATCAGCTGTATAGTTAGCCACCTTGCGACGACCCTTAAAATCCTTAGGCAAACGTTCATTACGTAACGCTGGTACTAAACAAGGCACTCCAACAGATCTGGAAATTATACCTACCCCTACTGACGCCAAAGGGGTCACCGGAGGTTGTTCATAAACCCCGAGCTAAGTTGTCGCTGTCGTATCCGCCTCTCGGCGGGCTCTGGCATCATCCATAATCGCCTGAGCATGAGTAAGGGGCGGGTTGTTCCCATGGGCCGGGTCATCTTGATTTGGTCGACATCGTCGCACGCTACTGGAAACCGCCGGCAACTCCACGTGTCGGCTATAACTGCGCCTTGGGAGGGGGGTCGAGTGCACCCTCTCACGACTATGTGTATACTTCTCCTGCTATGCGGCCGCTATTTGTAAGAGCTCAATTGCGTTCCATGCCTCAGATGCAAAAGGCGTCTCACAGGTGATAGGGATTACATTGAGCCGGGTAGCTGTCGCTATCATGTTATCCACCGGGTTGGAATAATGGCCAGACGGCATGGAAAAATGTCGAGGTGGGGTTCGATCCTATAGGGCGGGTCTAGTAATTGGGGCTGAGTCGCCGCCGCGCTCTCAGCCACCCGGGTTGTGCCTGGTAGGTTACTTGGCTCTGCCCCAGGTGTATTGAAAAGGTTTTGTACCTCATACTGCAATGGCAAGCGGGTTTGGTATCTCCTTTGAAAAACAACATTAGAAGTGTTTGGGTCCAAACTTAAGCGAAAAGCCTCCGCCCTAATGCGTTGTGACTCAACATCCATCTAGGCTCGTTCCTCTACCATCCTGGCATTCTCTGCATTAAGCTCCTCCTGAGCCTTGGCCACCTCATCACGTACCTTTGCAACTTCTGCGTTATGTTGTGCTTGATTAGCCGTAGTGACCTATGTTGCCAACAGGGTCATCAAGGTGCCCAAGAGTTCAGATAAGACTTGAGCCGAGGGACGAAATAAGCTGACGGCCCCAACTGTCGCAGTAGTAGTCGATCCAGACATCGTAGACGCCGCTGTTGACGAGTTGAGAGTCAGCCCAATGCCAGCCATGAAGATTGCATCCCTGGAAGGCGGCTCATAGGGGTACAGAATACTATTGCGATCGGAGTAGCCCCCAAGCCAGCCGTCTTGAAGCTGATAGATGGATTCCATCTCTCCGGTTGAGGACTCCTCACCTGAGTAGATGGTCGTATCTTCTCCAGATTCAGAATCTCCGCAAGTTCCATGTCTTGCGTGAAACCAACAAAAATGTGCTTCTGGCCGAGTTGAACCCTAGCGGGTCGCACACGCTGAGTCGTCCTGATGATGTCGATGCAGACGTCTGGCTGACGCTCTGACTCGCCGATCTTGCCGATGAAGACGTGAATTCCGCCAAAGGAGACCCAGTACCCATACTCAATTGAGTCGGCCTCGGGGCCCCAGCCAGCATCGTTGATGTAGAGCTTGCCGCGGCGAATCTTAGTCATCCGGCCCACAGCGTATCCTTCGATCCCTGGGAATTTGCCCTTCAAGAACTCAAAACACCGTGCTCTGGACCCACGGTGGCCGCCAATTGTCGTGGTTTTATCACGGTAGATGCCCTTGTGAAAGGACTTAGGTGTGGAGCCATCGCGACGTAGGTTAGCTCGAAGGGGTTGAACGGGACAAAGGACATAAGTGTTACCCTGGATCGGCCCCTCTCAGCGAGGTAAAAGCCTACTCCTGCTTTTGTCTTCGGGACGAGATTCTTTTGAGTGGGGGTGATTTGTCACAACCCTAGTTAGAATTTTCACTTGGACTAGCTAGAGTGATGCATCATGTTTAAATTTTGATTAAACTTGAAATGGGGATCAACAAACCCCCCCCCCCCACATGTTCAACTAAAAATGGTTTCAATGAACCCAAAATGCCCTTCACAAAAGTTCATCATTTTTGAATTCGTCAAGAACCTCTAACAAAAATGGTGCACATTTTTTCAGGACACTTTGGATTTTTGAGTTAAATCATAAAGTATTTGCATTTGAACATTTAAATCCTATAAATATTTTTAATGTCCAAATAATCTTGAAAGCAATTGAGGCTGTTGGAAACAGTTTCAAAAGTGCCCACAAATATTTCTAGCATTTTAGAAAGTTGTTTAGTATTTTTACTAAATCAAAACAACAGCAGAAAAAAAGAAAAGGAAAAACTAAAACATCACAGAAAGAGAAAGGGCCCTAGGCCACTTACCTCACTGGGTCAGCCCACCTGGCCTGGGCCAGTCACCCTCTACCTCTGCCAGTAGGTAGAGGAGGGACAGCGCACGCGCCCGAGGGCGCCCCACCACCTCCGTGCTTGCCTGCATCACCCACGCCACTAATACGTCCATTTTGCATCATGCTTTTATATCAATATTTATTGCATTATGGGCTGTTATTACACATTATATCTCAATACTTACGGCTATTCTCTCTTATTTTATAAGGTTTACCATGAAGAGGGGGAATGCCGGCAGCTGGAATTCTAGCTGGAAAAGGAGCAAACATTGGAAACCTATTCTGCACAGCTCCAAAAGTCCTGAAACTCCATGAAACATCTTTTTGGAATTAATAAGAATTTTTGGGTGAAAGAAATACACCAGGGGGCCCACACCTCATCCAGAAGAGTAGGGGGCGCCCCCACCCTACTGGGCGCGCCCCCTGTCTCCTAGATCCCCTAGTGGGCCCCCGATGTCCAGCTTCTGCTATATCAGAGCTTTTACCCTGGAAAAAATCGTGGGCAAGGTTACGGGAGAAAACTCCGCCGCCACGAGGTGGAACCTTGGCGGAACCAATCTAGGGCTCTGGCGGAGCTGTTCTGCCGGGGACACTTCCTCCGGGAGGGGGAAATCATCACCAACGTCATCACCAATGATCCTCTCATCGAGAGGGGGTCAATCTCCATCAACATATTCACTAGCACCATCTCCTCTCGAAACCCTAGTTCATCTCTTGTATCCAATCTTGTATCAAAACCACAAATTGGTACCTGTGGGTTGCAAGTAGTGTTGATTACTCCTTGTAGTTGATGCTAATTGGTTTACTTGGTGGAAGATCATATGTTCAGATCCTTTATGCATATTATTACTCCTCTGATTATGAACATGAATATGCTTTGTGAGTAGTTACGTTTGTTCCTGAGGACATGGGTGAAGTCTTGCTATTAGTAGTCATGTGAATTTGGTATTCGTTCGATATTTGGATGAGATGTATGTTGTCTTTTCCTCTAGTGGTGTTATGTGAACGTCGACTACATGACACTTCACCATTATTTGGGCCTAGAGGAAGGCATGGGAAGTAATAAGTAGATGATGGGTTGCTAGAGTGACAGAAGCTTAAACCCTAGTTTATGTGTTGCTTCGTTAGGGGCTGATTTGGATCCATATGTTTAATGACGTGGTTAGGTTTACCTTAATACTTATTTTGTAGTTGTGGATGCTTGCAATAGGGGTTAATCATAAGTGGGATGCTTGTCCAAGTAAGGGCAGTACCCAAGCACCGGTCCACCCACATATCAAATTATCAAAGTACCGAACGTGAATCATATGAACGTGATGAAAACTAGCTTGACGATAGTTCCCATGTGTCCTCGGGAGCTCCTTTCTCATTATTAGAATTTGACCAGGCTTATCCTTTCCTACATAAAGGATTGGGCCACCTTGCTGCATTTTATTTACTTTATTTACTTGTTACTCGTTACTATTTATCTTATCACAAAACTATCTATCACCTACAATTTCAATGCTTGCAGAGAAAACCTTACTGAAAACCGCTTATCATTTCCTTCTGCTCCTTGTTGGGTTCTACACTCTTACTTATCGAAAGGACTACGGTTGATCCCCTACACTTGTGGGTCATCAAGACTCTTTTCTAGCGCCGTTGCCGGGGAGTGTAGCGCTTTTGGTGAGTGGAACTTGGTAAGGAAACATTTATATAGTGTGCTGAAATTTTCTGTTACTTGTCACTATGGAAACTAATCCTTTGAGGGGCTTGTTCGGGGTATCTTCACCCCGCCAAGAAGAGCAAAGAGTTGCTCCTCAACCTACTGAACTTTATGAAAATATTTACTTTGATATTCCTTCGGGTATGATAGAGAAACTGCTAGCTAATCCATTTGCAGGAGATGGAACATTGCATCCCGATTTACACCTTATCTTTGTGGATGAAGTTTGTGGATTATTTAAGCTTGCAGGTATTCCCGATGATGTTGTCAAAAGGAAGGTCTTCCGTTTAACTTTGAAGGGAGATGCATTGGCATGGTATAGGCTATGTGATGATACGAGATCTTGGAATTATAAGCGATTAAAGTTGGAATTTCACCAGAAGTTCTATCCTATGCATCTTGTTCATCGTGATCGTAATTACATATATAATTTCTGGCCTTGTGAAGGAGAAAGAATCGCTCAAGCTTGGGGAGGCTTAAGTCAATGTTATATTCATGCCCCAATCATGAGCTCTCCCGGGAAATGATTGTTCAAAATTTTTATGCTCGGCTTTCTCTTGATAATCGCAACCTGCTCGATACTTCCTATGTTGGTTCTTATATGCTAAAGACTATTGATTTCAAATGGGGATTATTGGAAATAATTAAACACAACTCTGAAGATTGGGGTTCCGACGATGGTAAGGAGTCAGGTATGACACCTAAGTTCGATTGTGTTAAATCTTTTGTGGATACCGATGCTTTCCGTGGATTTAGCGCTAAGTATGGACTTGACTCTGAGATAGTAGCTTCTTTCTATGAATCTTTTGCTACTCACGTTGATCTCCCTATAGAGAAGTGGTTTAAATATAATCCTCGTGTTGTAGTGAAAGTAGTTGCACCTATTACAGTCGAAGAAAAGACTATCACCTATAGTGATCCTATTGTTCCTACTACTTATATTGAGAAACCTCCTTTTCCTGTTAGGATAAAGGATCATGCTAAAGCTTCGACTGTTGTTCGTAAGAGTAATACTAGGACTTATACACCTCCTGAGCGAATTAATGTTGAACCTAGTATTGTTGTGGTTAAAGATCTCTTGGATCAGGATTTAGATGGGCATGTTATTTATTTATGTGGTGAGACTGCTAATATTGCTAGACCAGATACTAAGATACATAGACCTGTCGTAGGCATGCCTGTTATTTCTGTTAAAATAGGAGATCATTGTTATCATGGCCTATGTGATATGGGTGCTAGTGCTAGTGCAATACCTTATACCTTATATCAAGAAATTATGCATGACATTGCACCCATTGAATTAGAAGACATTGATGTTACTATTAAGCTTGCTAATAGGGATACCATTAAACCCTTTGGGATTGTTAGAGATGTTGAAGTTTTGTGTGGGAAGGTTAAATACCCTGCTGATTTTCTTGTTCTTGGTTCCCCACAAGATGATTTTTGTCCCATTATTTTTGGTAGACCCTTCTTGAATATAGCTAGTGCTAAGATTGATTGTGAAAAAGATACTGTCACAGTTTGTATAGATGGTATGTCTCATAGTTTAATTTTGCTAAGTTTCATAGACAACCTCGTGATAGGGAACCACCTAGTAAGGATGAAATTATTGGTCTTGCTTCCATTGTTGTTCCTCCTACTGATCCGTTAGAACAATATTTGTTAGACCATGAAAACGATATGTTTATGAAGGAAAGAAGGGAAATAGATGAAGTGTTCCTTAAACAGGAACCCATGCTGAAACATAACCTTCCCGTTGAAATTCTTGGGGACCCCCCTCCACCCAAGGGTGATCCCGTGTTTGAACTCAAACCATTACCTGATAATCTTAAGTATGCTTATCTTGATGAAAAGAAAATATATCCTATTATTATTAGTGCTAACCTTTCAGAGCAAGAAGAAGAAAGATTATTGAAAACTCCGAAGAAGCACCGAGCTGCTATTGGATATACTCTGGATGATCTTAAGGGCGTTAGTCCCACGTTATGCCAACACAAAATTAATATGGAGGACGATGCCAAACCAGTTAGAGATCCTCAACGACGACTAAATCCCAAGATGAAAGAAGTGGTAAGAAAGGAGATACTAAAGCTCCTTGAGGCAGGTATTATTTATCCCGTTGCTAATAGTGAATGGGTATGCCCTGTTCATTGTGTTCCTAAAAAGGGAGGTATTACCGTTGTTCCTAATGATAAGGATGAATTGATCCCGCAAAGAATTATTACAGGTTATAGGATGGTAATTGATTTCCGTAAGTTAAATAAAGCTACTAAGAAAGATCATTACCCTTTACCTTTTATTGATCAAATGTTAGAAATACTATCCTAACACACACATTTCTGCTTTCTAGATGGTTATTCTGGCTTCTCTCGAATACCTGTGTCAGTGAAGGATCAATCTAAAACTACTTTTACTTGCCCTTTTGGTACTTTTGCTTATAGACGTATGCCTTTTGGTTTATGTAATGCACCTGCTACCTTTCAAAGATGCATGATGGCTATATTCTCTGATTTTTGTGAAAAGATTTGTGAGGTATTCATGGATGATTTCTCCATTTATGGATCCTCTTTTGACGATTGTTTGAGCAACCTTGATCGAGTTTTGCAGAGATGCGAAGACACTAGTCTCGTCCTGAATTGGGAAAAGTGTCACTTTATGGTTAACGAAGGCATTGTTTTGGGGCACAAGATCTCCGAGAGAGGTATTGAAGTTGATAAAGCCAAAGTGGATGCTATTGAAAAGATGCCATGTCCCAAGGACATAAAAGGTACAAGAAGTTTCCTTGGTCACGCTGGTTTTTATAGAAGGTTCATTAAGGACTTTTCTAAAATCTCTAGGCCTCTGACTAATTTATTGCAAAAAGATATTCCTTTTGTCTTTGATGATGATTGTGTAGAAGCATTTGAAATACATAAGAAAGCTTTGATCACTGCACCTATTGTTCAGCCACCTGATTGGAATTTACCTTTTGAAATTATGTGTGATGCTAGTGATTATGTTGTAGGTGTTGTTCTAGGGCAAAGAGTTGATAAGAAATTGAATGTTATCCAGTATGCTAGTAAGACTCTTGATACTTCCCAAAGAAATTATGCTACTACTGAAAAAGAGTTCTTAGCAGTTGTGTTTGCATGTGATAAGTTTTGACCTTATATTGTTGATTCCAAAGTTACTATTCACACTGATCATGCTGCTATTAAATATCTTATGGAAAAGAAAGATGCTAAGCCTAGACTCATTAGATGGGTTCTCTTGCTCCAAGAATTTGATTTACACATTAATGATCGAAAGGGAGCTGAGAACCCCGTTGCAGATAACTTGTCTAGGTTAGAGAATGTTCTTGATGACCCACTTCCTATTGATGATAGTTTTCCTGATGAACAATTAGCGGTCATTAATGCTTCTCGTACTGCTCCTTGGTATGCTGATTATGCTAATTACATTGTTGCTAAATTTATACCGCCTAGTTTCACATACCAGCAAAAGAAAAAGTTCTTTTATGATTTAAGACATTACTTCTGGGATGACCCACACCTTTATAAAGAAGGAGTAGATGGTGTTATTAGACGTTGTGTACCAGAGCATGAACAGGAACAGATTCTACGTAAGTGTCACTCTGAATCTTATGGAGGACACCACGCTGGAGATAGAACCGCACACAAGGTACTACAATCTGGGTTTTATTGGCCTAGTCTCTTCAAAGATGCTCGTAAGTTTGTCTTATCTTGTGATGAATGCCAAAGAGTAGGTAACATTAGTAGACGTCAAGAAATGCCTATGAATTATTCTCTTGTTATTGAACCGTTTGATGTTTGGGGCTTTCATTATATGGGACCTTTTCCTGCCTCTAATTGTTATACACATATTTTAGTTGTTGTTGATTACGTTACTAAGTGGGTAGAAGCTATTCCAACTAGTAGTGCTGATCATAACACTTCTATTAAAATGCTTAAGGAAGTTATTTTTCCGAGGTTTGGAGTCCCTAGATATCTTATGACTGATGATGATTCACATTTTATTCATGGTGCTTTCCGTAAGATGCTTGCTAAGTATGATGTCAATCATAGAATCACATCTCCTTATCATCCGCAGTCTAGTGGTCAAGTAGAGTTAGGCAATAGAGAGCTCAAATTAATTTTGCAAAAGACTGTGAATAGATCTAGAAAGAATTGGTCCAAAAAACTTGATAATGCATTATGGGCCTATAGAACTGCATACAAAAATCATATGGGTATGTCTCCATATAAGATGGTTTATGGAAAAGCGTGTCATTTACCTCTTGAACTTGAACATAAGGCATATTGGGCTATTAAAGAGCTCAACTATGACTTCAAACTTGCTGGTGAGAAGAGGTTGTTTGATATTAGCTCACTTGATGAATGGAGAATTCAAGCCTATGAGAATGCCAAGCTATTCAAAGAAAAAGTCAAACGCTGGCATGACAAAAGGATACAAAAGCGTGAGTTTAACGTAGGAGATTATGTGTTATTATTCAACTCTCGTTTAAGATTTTTTGCAGGAAAACTTCTCTCAAAATGGGAAGGTCCTTACGTTATCGAGGAGGTCTATCGTTCTGGTGCCATAAAAATCAACAACTTCGAAGGCACGAGTCCAAGGGTGGTAAACGGTCAAAGAATTAAACATTATATTTCAGGTAATCCTATCAATGTTGAAACTAATATTATTGAAACCGTAACCCCTGAGGAATACATAAGAGCACTTTCCAGAACGTTCCACACTCCAAAAAGGATTAGGTATGTGGTACGGTAAGTAAACCGACTCCAAAACAACTCCAATGGCAATTTTTATCAGTTTTGGAATATTTAAGAATTTTAGGAAGAAAGAAGTAGTCCGAAAGAGACACGAGGCCCCCACGAGAGTGGAGGGCGCCCCCCTCCTACTGGGCGCCCCCCTATCTCGTGGGCACCTCGTGTGCCTCCTGGACTCTGTTTTCTTGCGTGTTACGTATTTTGGTCGGTAAAAAATCATCATATATACTCCCAAAGGTTTTGACCACCGTATCACGCAAATATCCTCTGTTTTCGTTTTGAGCTGTTTCTGTTTCAGATCTAGAGCATCATGACGTCTCCAAGCGCTCCCAAGGACAAGTTTTTCGAGAGGGTTATCAACCCCTATCTCGCGGAGGTGCTGCAACACCCTCAAACCATTGAGATGCGTGAGGGGGTGCTGCACATCCGCGATGTGGAGGGACCAAGGCGTACTGGGAGCATGGAGACGAAGCTCGAAGCCGTGGAGCAGCAAGTTTTCAAGTGTCAAGGGATGGTGGAGCGTGGACGCAACGCCAACCAGATGATGATCACGGAGTTCACCAACAACCACAAGTTGGATGCCAAAGTCATTGGGGAGACCATCTTCAAGCTTCAAGAGAAAATCGAGCACCTCCAAGCCCAGATCTATGACCTGCAAAACCAGAACTGTGAGTATGAATATAGATTCAAGAGGATGAGTTTGGCTGCAGATTTAAGGATCCCGGAGACTCGATCATCCTTCTATGATGGAGAGCCTATGCCTTGGAAGACGGACGACAAGCCTACATCGTCAACAACTCCTACTTCACCACCTCCGAGGACATAATCACATGGGTATGGGTACTCCCCTTGGCAACTGCCAAGCTTGGGGGAGGTGCCCCGGTATCGTATCACCATCACACTCCTATCTTTACCGCTTTATTTAGTTTGATCCCTTTTAGTAGTATCTTGATCTAGTAGATTGAAGTTTTGATATCAAGTCCGTGAGCTATCTATAATAAAGATTAGTGTTGAGTCAAGGGCTTTTCTATGTTGCTATGATCTTGAGAAAGTAGAAAGAATAAAAGAGTTCATATTGATCTTATGGATAGTGATAACTTCGCACATAGAAAGTATGAGGCATAAAAATTGTTGAGAGATGGTGAACGTAGTTTTGGTCATCGTTGCAATTAATAGGAAGTGATAAGGAAAGAGGGGTTCACATAAAAATATATTATCTTGGACACCTTTTTATAATTGGGACCACTCATTAGGTATGACATGCTAAAAGAGTTAACGTTGGACAAGGAAGACAACGTAATGGTTTATGTTTTCACGCATCTCAGTTAAAGTATATTGTCATTGACCTTCCAAACATGTTGAGCTTGCCTTTCTCCCTCATGCTAGCCAAATTCCTTGCACCAAGTAGAGATACTACTTGTGCTTCCAAATACCCTTAAACCCAGTTTTGCCATGAGAGTCCACCATACCTATCTATGGATTGAGTAAGATCCTTCAAGTAAGTTGTCATGTTGCAAGCAATAAAAATTGCTATCTAATTATGTATGACTTATGAGTGCAGAGAAAATAAGCTTTGTATGATCTTGTTGTGGAAGTAATAAAAGCGAAGGACTGCATAATAAAGGTCCACATACAAGGGTCAATATAAAGTGACGTTCTTTTGCATTAAGATTTTGTGCATCCACCCTAAACACACATGACAACCTCTGCTTCCCTCTGCGAAGGGCCTATCTTTTACTTTATGTTTTTACTTTATACTTGAGTCAAGGTGATCCTCACCTTTCCCTTTTTCATTTTATCCTTTGGCAAGCTCCTCGTGTTTGAAAGATCATGATATATATATCCAATTGGATGTTAGTTATCATGGGCTATTATTGTTGACATCACCTAAAGGTGAATACGTTGGGAGGCAACACAATAAGCCCCTATCTTTCTTAGTGTCCGGCTGAAACTCCATAACCACAAGTATTGCGTGAGTGTTAGCAATTATAGAAGACTACAAGATAGTTGAGTATGTGAGCTTGCTGAAAAGCTCTATTGTTGACTCTTTCTGATGTTACGATAAATTGCAATTGCTTCAATGACTGAGATTATAGTTTTTTAGTTCCCAATGAAGTTTTTGAACCATACTTGATACTGTGAATTGATTGTTACTTGAGCATAAGAAATCATATGACAAAATCTATATATGTTGCTGTTATAAGAATGATCATGATGCCCTCATGTCCGTATTTTATTTTTATCGACACCTCTATCTCTAAACATGTGGACATATTTTTCGATTTCAGCTTCCGCTTGAGGACAAGCGAGGTCTAAGCTTGGGGGAGTTGATACGTCCATTTTGCCTCATGATTTTATATCAATATTTATTGCATTATGGGCTGTTATTACACATTATATCTCAATACTTATGGCTATTCTCTCTTATTTTATAAGGTTTACCATGAAGAGGGGGAATGCCGGCAGCTGGAATTCTGGCTTGAAAAGGAGCAAACATTGGAAACCTATTCTGCACAGCTCCAAAAGTCCTGAAACTCCACGAAACATCTTTTTGGAATTAATAAGAATTTTTGGGTGAAAGAAATACACCAGGGGGCCCACACCTCATCCAGGAGAGTGGGGGGCGCCCCCCCCCCCCCACTGGGCGCGCCCCCTGTCTCCTGGACCCCCTGGTGGGCCCCTGGTGTCCATCTTCTGCTATATCAGAGCTTTTACCCTGGAAAAAATTGTGGGCAAGCTTACGGGACAAAACTCCGCCGCCACGAGGCGGAACCTTGGCGGAACCAATCTAGGGCTCTCGCGGATCTATTCTGCCGGGGACACTTCCCTCCGGGAGGGGCAAAATCATCACTAACATCATCACCAATGATCCTCTCATCGATAGGGGGTCAATCTCCATCAACATCTTCACCAGCACCATCTCCTCTCAAAACCCTAGTTCATCTCTTGTATCCAATCTTGTATCAAAACCATAAATTGGTACCTGTGGGTTGCTAGTAGTGTTGATTACTCCTTGTAGTTGATGCTAATTGGTTTACTTGGTGGAAGATCATATGTTCAGATCCTTTATGCATATTATTACTCCTCTGATTATGAATATGAATATGCTTTGTGAGTAGTTACGTTTGTTCCTGAGGACATGGGTGAAGTCTTGCTATTGTTAGTCATGTGAATTTGGTATTCGTTCGATATTTGGATGAGATGTATGTTGTGTTTTCCTCTAGTGGTGTTATTTGAACGTCGACTACATGACACTTCACCATTATTTGGGCCTAGAGGAAGGCATGGGAAGTAATAAGTAGATGATGGGTTGCTAGAGTGACAGAAGCTTAAACCCTAGTTTATGTGTTGCTTCGTTAGGGGCTGATTTGGATCCATATGTTTAATGATGTGGTTAGGTTTACCTTAATACTTATTTTGTAGTTGCGGATCCTTGCAATAGGGGTTACTCATAAGTGGGATGCTTGTCCAAGTAAGGGCAATACCCAAGCACCGGTCCACCCACATATCAAATTATCAAAGTACCGAACGCGAATCATATGAACGTGATGAAAACTAGCTTGACAATAATTCCCATGTGTCCTCAGGAGCTCCTTTCCCATTATTAGAAATTGTCCAGGCTTATCCTTTGCTACATAAAGGATTGGGCCACCTTGTTGCATTTTATTTACTTTATTTACTTGTTACTCGTTACTATTTATCTTATCACAAAACTATCTATCACCTACAATTTCAGTGCTTGCAGAGAAAACCTTACTGAAAACCGCTTATCATTTCCTTCTACTCCTCGTTGGGTTCGACACTCTTACTTATCACTAGGATTGATCCCCTACACTTGTGGGTCATCAGCCACCGCGACACCTTGAAGGAACTCCTTGGCGCCACCCCGAGACTTGGACACCTCACTCTACCCCCTGCTCTCCCCCTCATCCTCTCGAAGCCATGGCCGATGGGCCTGTGAGAACGTCGATGCCGTAGACATCACCACCGCCTCTCCCTCGCCTCCCCGCCTTGTCTGCAAGCTCCGCCGTCATCCGCAGCTTTACCCCGACCGAGCCCTCGTTCGCCCTGCACTGCCTCCACTAAGCTCGTCTTCGACCTCTCGCCGCCGAAGATCCCCTCACCACCCTGCTCAGCTCCAACCCTCCTCTGAGCTCACCGTCCGCATCACGGCAACCGCCGTGTGCAACTTACCTTCATCCCCCTCTCTGTTCTCTCTGCCACACGCCATAGCTATCGTGCCGCTCTCACCAGAACGCACCGCTGCCTGCACTCGCTATCGACGTGCCCACGGCCACCAATTTGCACGGCTGTCGTGCCTAACGCGCACGCCGCGTCGAGTAGCCCCCTAGCATGCTAGCTCGCCCGCTTGTGCCCCGCAACGCCGCCTGCACCCACACACAAGCTTCGGCCGCCACGACCAAGCTCCTCGCCGTCGCCTTCGGGCGCCCCAGGTTCGGCTACCGCCACTGCCGATGTGCGCTGGTCTGGGCTCTCGAACGAGCCTAGGCACGCAACGAATAGGGCACCACATCCTGTTCCCACAGCGCCCCGCCGCGCCCGCTATTTGTCGACGGTTAAAGGCCAGTGGGTTGGCCCCGATTGACCAGGGGTTTGACCTCCCCTCGGTCTACAACATGTGGGCCCAGCCCGGCTAATTAACCAAGTTTAGGTTTAAACTTAATTAGTTTTGACCCTGTTAGACTGACACGTGGGACCCACTGGTCAGTTTGACCTGGACCGCCCCATTGACTCGCTGACATCATGGTGATGCGGTAATTCCTTTTCTGGAATTAGTTTATTTCTAAATAACCAGAAATTCCAGAAAAAGGGTTAAACTTCAAATAATTATAGAAAATAATCTATAGCTCAGATGGAATAGATTTATATATGAAAAATTATCAGGAAAAACCAATCTATCCATTGGTACTACTTTCATGCATGACAAAGCAACTTAACCTTGCTGTATAGATCAAAACAAGTTAATACACTTTGTAAATTCATAACTTGAGTTTGAATTTGAACCCTTGGTTCAAATAAGCTCAAACCCTTCTGGTTTTAGTTGCATCATCTCAACACATTCGTTTTTCCATGACATGAGCATGCATCATATTGTTGCATGTTGGCTTGTATTGATTGCGTTACTGGTGTAATCTCCGTGGTAGGTCCTACACCCAAGGATATTCGTGATATCCAACTGAAGGGCAGTAACCTTCCACCACCCTGCCATGCAAGCAACCCACATTGATCATTTTGAGACAATCCCATATTCTTGCTCCTGCTCTCATTTACTGCATTAAGACAACAATGTTTCAAACTGCTATTTGTTGTGGTAGTTGAACCCCTTTCCTTTGCATGACCTATCTTTGCCATAGTAACAAGATGAAACCCACTAGCATGTATAGGAGTTGACTGAGCCATGTTGTGTTCCTACCATGCTATACCTGTTATGCAAAGAGTTGTGTTGGGTCTGGATCATGTGGGTGATGGATTAGAGTGAAATGGTTGTGGCGGTAATGCGAGTGAAGTGTTGAACATGTTTTGGTAAAGGTATCAATGAGATGCCATGTAGGAGTACATTCATGGTTTGTTTCATTGGAACCGTCCCTAGGAAGTGAGTTTCGTGTATGTGATCCAAGATTAGCTACTACCACACATTGGGATCCTTAACTGACTATCTCAACTTATTAATTGCCCTATCCTCTATCCAGGAGTTGCAAATAGTTTATGGTGTTTGTAGTATGCTGGAGGCCATGCGCAGCGCTGATCCTAGGGGTGGGCTGTGATACGGCAGATATGTCGCACGGTGTACCGAGGCGCCCATTTGGTGGGGGAATCCTGCCCACATCGTTTGGGGCCATAGTGGAAACCTCGGCCGGACTTCCTTGCGGATGGAACCCGAATAGGCGATACACTTGGACTAGAGACTTGTGTGGTTAGTCAGGTCGGAGCCGACACCCACGATGGGCTTCCGCTTGAAGGTTGCCAAGTACATGTCATGTAAGCGGTGATAAGTGGTGGAAGCGTGTGTGAAGAAGTGCACCCCTACAGGGTTATCAAACTATTCGAATAGCCGCGTCCGTAGTAATGGACTACTTGGGTACTTATGCAGTTCATAGACAAGTTAATGGTTACTCATAAAAGATTCAAGACAATTGTGAGTGACGTGGATGGCCCACTCGTAGGAAGACGGGGGTGGACCCACAGTAGAGTCTTGTCGTGGTGATTAGTGGACTCGTGTGTGCTATCTCATCTTATTCAAGCTACCGATAGACATAGTAAAGGATAGCCATGAGTCAAAGCTGGCTTGCTGCAATAAACACCCCTACCCTTGTTGATAATGTTGCATGTATGATAGGATCTGATGTAAGACTTGCTGAGTACCTTTGTACTCATGTTTGCTTAATAAACTGTTGCAGAGGAGAACACCACCCCCTCCAATGGATTCTATGTAGACCTCGATGGTTATGTGTTGCTTGCTACCCAAGTGATAACCTCGAGCCTGTGAAGGGCCTTGTAGATAGTCAGGCTTTACCAAGCCTTCTTTCTTTCCAGTTGTCTATACTCAGACAAGTTTAGCTTCCGCGTGTGCTTGTGTGTTTGTATGACTTGAGTGTTGGGTCGTGTGACCCCTACTTGTATGGATATGTTGTGTACGGCTCTTCGGAGCCTTTTAAATAAATAGTTCGAGTCATAAAGTTTTGTTGTGATGCCATGTTGTATTTGCACATATCGAACATATTCTGTGTATGATTTTGAAATGCTTGGTATGTGTGGGATTCGACACCTAGTTGCTTATTCTTGGTAGCCTCTCTTATGGGAAATGCCTCCTAGTGCTTCCACTTAGCCATGGTAGCTTGCTACTGCTCCGGAACACATGGATTGATCGACATATGTTCTTCTTTGCTCCTATGTCTGTCCCTTCGGGGAAATGTCACGCGGTGTTTTACTGGAGTCCTTGTAGCTTGCAACGACTTGGTTGCACAAGTTGTTGACTGACACGCGCATTGCTGGGTCATGTATGTCTGTCCCTGTAAGCTTGTGCCACCTTGGTTTTACGACTAGTGTCGTGGTTCAACACTGCCTCCGATGGGACCATTGGCCACTTTGTGGTTTGGCAAGGGGGAAGGGCGCGTTGCACAAAGAGCGACGTCTCAAACGTATCTATAATTTATGAAGTATTCATGTCATGTTTGCAAAAAAAATATGATTTTGGTATGGTTTGATTAGAACTAACCTGGAATGACGTTGTTTTCAACAGAACTACCGTGGTGTCGTTTTTCTGTGCAGAAATAGAAGTTCTCACAACGAGATGAAAATTTACGCAAAATATTTGGAAAATATAAAAAATACTGGAATGAAAATATATCGGAGAGGAGTCCCGAGGCAACCACAAGGGTGGAGGGCGCCGCCCCCCCCCCCAGGGCGTGCCCCCCTGCCTTGCCATCGCCTCGTGGGCCCCCTTGACTTGTCCCTGATGCCAACACCTCCTATAAATCCCAAAACCTCTAGAAATAAACCTAGATCGAGAGGTCCACTTCTGCAAGCCTATATATCCACGAAAAACCAATCGGGAGCTCATTCTGGCACCCTGCCGGAGGGAGAATCCATCACCGGTGGCCATCTTCATCATCCCGGTTCTCTCCATGATGAGGAGGGAGTAGTTCACCCTCGGGGCTGAGAGTGCGTACCAGTAGCTATGTGTTTGATCTCTCTCTCTCTCTCGTGTTCTTGATTTGGCACGATCTGGATGTATCGCGAGCTTTGTTACTATAGTTGGATCTTATGATGTTTCTTCCCCTCTATCTCCTTGTGACGAATTGAATCTTTTCCTTTGCGATTTTGTTATGTCAGATTGAATCTTTGGATGTAAGAGCACTTGATATATGTCTTGCGATGGGATATTTAAGGTGACAATCGGATGTTTTGTTGATCCACTTGATGTATGTTTTGGTTATCAACTTGCGGATTCCCATGGTGATATTGGGGTAATCTATGCGTATGGGTTGATGCACATTTTCATCCTTGTTTCTCCGGTACAAATCTTGGGGCACTCTTTGAGGTTCTTTGTGTTGAATTGAATATTATGAATCTGAAGTTGTTTGATGCATATCGTATAATTGACCCACGAATACTTGTGGTGACATTGAATATCTAGGTGACATTAGGGTTGATTGATGTGTGTAATATGGTGTTATTTTACTACAAACTCTAGGGTTGTTTGTGACACTTATAGGAATAGACCAATGGATTGATCAGAAAGAATAACTTTGAGGTGGTTTCGTACCCTACAAGCAATTTCATCTTATGTACTCCGCCATAGGAACTTTGGAGTGATTCTATGTTGCATGTTGAGGGATTCTTATATGATCTAATTATGTTATCATTGTTGAGAGAACTTGCACTAGTGAAAGTATGAACCCTTGGCCTTGTTTTCAAGCATTACAATACCGTTTTTGCTCACTTTTTTACTAGTTACCTTGTTGTTTTTATATTTTCGGATTACAAAAACCTATATCTACTATCCATATTACGCTCGTATCACCATCTCTTAGCTGAACTAGTGCATCTATACAATTTACCATTGTATTTGGGGTGTTGGGGACACAAGAGACTCTTTGTTATTTGGTTGCAGGGTTGTTTGAGAGAGA
Organism: Triticum aestivum; assembly: GCF_018294505.1. NCBI lineage: Eukaryota > Viridiplantae > Streptophyta > Magnoliopsida > Poales > Poaceae > Triticum > Triticum aestivum. Next base: position 330,387,797 of record NC_057804.1, on the reverse strand, counting down.
CCATCTTCATCCTACGCCTCCCACGGATTGATAAACCTTAGGTCATCCACTTGAGGGAAATTTGATGTTATCCTACAAAACTCTGCGCTTGGAGGCCCAACACGAGTCTACAAGAACAAGGTTGCGTAGTAGACATCAAGCTCTTTTCTGGCGCCCTTGCCGGGCAGGCTAGGTAAGTGGCACTCACATCCCGTCAACGAAGCTTTTTTCTGGTGCCGTTGCCATGGAGGTGAGTGCTTGAAGGTATATCTTTATATCTTGCAATTGAATCTTTTAGTTTCTTATTTTATCACTAGTTTAGTCTATAAAAGAAAACTACAAAAAAATGGAATTGAGGTTGCCACATATTATTCATCTTTATAATGTCTTTCATGAAAATGATGGAAAGGAAAATTGTGCTCAAGTGCTAGAAGAAGAAGTCACTAAAATGTTTAGCACTAAATATCTGAATGATGAGCATGATTGCAATGTTGTTAGTATGAATTCTTTGAATATCCATAGTACTAATGATGATTGCACTAGTCATGACAAAAATGTTTCTTATAAGCATGTCAATTTTTGTGGAGTGCATAGAGTTTGCAGTTACATAGCAAAAAGGGAAGATAGATTTTGCAAGAGGCATAAGTATTTAGAAACTAAATGGCTGCAAGAGAGGCTAGATGTTTGTGCTGAAAATTTTATTTTTTTCTCGCCATCCTTCTGAACTTTGCAATCAACGTGGTCATTTAAATCTCCAATGCAAACTGTTTCATGATCAAATCGTGTCCAAAAATTGTGATGACTTGATTTCCCTTGTGCATCATAATAAACTTAGTTTGCTTCTGGGTTATGAAGAAATGAAACTTATAACTAAGGATATTCCAAAATATAACCTTAAGAGATTTCTTGATTTTGATCTAGAGGAAATTTATATGTATTGTGCGGTAAATTGCATAGAGAATTCTTATATTGTCAATTAATTAAAGACAAGAAAACAAATAGAAGATGAAGACAATACTAATGAAAGGGAAGAGGTTTCCCAGTATCCTCCTATTTTTTCTTGTGATGAATCATGTAATGAGGAGGAGCCATTCATTCAACCAATCTCATCAATAAGGAGCTCCAAAAGGGTGATTAAACCCACACATGATGTAAAGAAGAAAAAGAAAAGACGGAGAAGCAAAGGTAAAAAGGTATCACTCCCAAATGATGTTGCTCCTATTATTGTTATGCCTATTACTCATTGTGATGATTATGATTGGAAAAGAAATGATACTTGTTATAATCTTGAGAATCTTTTTGGCACCAAGTTAGAAAATTGCGATGATAATAATTGCTATACTATTGGTGTTATCCATACTATTAATGATGAAAGTGATTATGCTTATGATATGCAAAGGCCTAAGCTTGGGGGTGCTATGTTTGATGAGAATGACATGTTGAGAATTTGTTTGCTGCAATTAATGTGTGTCCCAAGCTTGGGGATGCTATGTTTAATGAAGATGATATTTTTAGTCCCCCAAGTTCTGATGTGCAAATTTATTATGATGATAGCACGCCTCCTACTTATGATGATTGCAATATTTATGAAAGTGGGTTTGGAAGAGTGTCAACTTTAGGAAGTAGTGATCCCACTATCTTGGAGGGTGTTGAATCTTATTATAATGATAAAAGTGGATTTGGAGAGGTCATGACTTTATTTAGCAACGATTCCACTATCTTGGAAGAGGTTTCAATTGATTATGATGAGAACAAAGTTGCTACTTATGATAATTATTGTGATGACACTTACGTTATAAAAAGTAGTGATGATTATATTTATAAAACTTGTCATGATTATGATTACCCTTTTTCTTAACATTACTCTTTTAATGTGGAAACAATTTATAGTATTCGAGTTTCTTATGATACTCCCACTATTTCGAATGAGGGAGAGTAGTAAATTTTCTATGCTTGGGGATCATGAAAATAATGATTTATGTGATGGTTATATTGTTGAATTCATTCACGATGCTACTGAAAATTATTATGAGGGAGGAATATATGCTTGTAGGAGTTGCAATAATATCAAGTTTCCTCTCTCTATGTGTTGAAAATCTTGAAGATTTGCTTGTTTTACCTTCCTATGCTAGTTGATTCTTGTCCCCATAAGTTGTTTGCTCACAAAATCCCTATGCATAGGAAGAGGGTTAGACTTAAATGTGCTAGTCATATGCTTCACACGGTAGCAATGACACAGGCACTTTTTACCTAGGTTCGGGCCGCCACGAGCCGTAAAACCCTACTCCTGCTTTGGTGGATTGATGAATGGACTATGGTGGAGACGCGGCGCTCTATCCCAACAAAGGTTGCCTTAGGACGAGAGCAGCTACGCACGTATGAGTGTACAAGGGTCCAAATCCTCTTTAAGGTAGCCACGACCCTCCTTTTATAGGTCAAGTATTACCACAATGGCAAAACAGTCATTATTCAGTGATTAGATAGCCATAGTGCTATCATACCTAACTCTGCAGACAGGACAAGGTGCATTAAATGCACCGCTTAGTGTCACCACGTGGGGATATACCGGCAAGCCTTATCGTGCTATTTATCTATCTTCTCGCATGCCTGCATGACACGCCCCTGGACGTGTGTCATTTGGAGGTGATCTTCCTTAGAAATGGCTTCCACATGCTAAATAACAGCCACCTAATCACCAGGGGGCTCGACACCGCACCTATAAGTGACCTGCGTCGCTGTGAGGTGGAGCGGTGACGCCTTGGCGGGGTAATCTGCCTTCAGTGTACCCGGCAAGCTTGTCGGGGGAGTCTTGAGACTTGCCTTCGGGGTGACCTCGGCCCTGCCAGGCTCGCCTGCCGGGCAAGGGAGGTTTCTCCTTAGTGACATCTTGCTTATTTGGCTTGTCTTGGTCTTCTTGATCCGCTCTTTGATTTCTCAAAGAGCTATCTCTTTTGCTTGGCCTTGTTTTGGATGCTTAGTGTAGTTTTCTTTGTTGTTGTTGTGACAGAGACTTGCCTGTCCGGGCACAAGTCAGGGGGAAACATACACCCCTGTTTGTGTACCCCGACAGAAGCCCCCGGGCCTGAGCCATACGTGTTGCTGGGCACTTTGGGTTAGGCCCCAAAATGGTGCACAAACATGTGTCAAAGAGATGTTGCGCGTGCAGCGATTTGTTATGATGACCATCAATCAACATCCACTCCGCATAATTACTGCATGTTATGGGGTCGTGGGACTGTAGCAGTTAATGTAAACAGTAACTTTCTAAGGGAAAGTGGTGAAGCGCCGCTCCTCCCCCCATGTTCGTTCCTCATAAAGGGGAAAACACGGAAAGGCATGGCCCATTCGCACTTGTTTCTCCATCACCCTCCTCCTCGAGCCAGAGCACCGGTTCTTGCACCCACATCCGCTTTTGACACCTTGCTCGGCCTTCCATTTCCTCCAAAGCTCTAGAAGATGAGGAAGAAAGCCGCTGCCGCGAAAGGGAAGCAGGAGGCCACCGTGAAGGAGATGGCCACGGAGGGTAACAAGAAGAGGGCAGCAGATTTGGACAAGAAGCGATGGGGAGATGTGGTTTTCTTCCCGTCGAACCTAGACAGTGATGCCCTGGTTGCAAGGTAAGGATATATGTGGGGGGCGGAAGTTCCAAAGGGGCATGGAGCCCCCTTGGTCTTGCCAGAAGGAGAAGATGATCCGCTGAATTCATATCGGTTCTTCTGTGCATACTTATTTTGCGGCCTTTGCCCCACGTTTTCAGATTTCTTTGAGGTGATAATTGATACGTCTCCAACGTATCTGTAATTTATGAAGCACTCATGCTATTTTATTATCTGTTTTGAATGATTACGGGCTTTATTATACACTTTTATATTACTTTTGGGACTAACCTACTAACCGGAGGCCCAGCCCATATTGGTGTTTTATTGCCCGTTTCAGTATTTCGAAGAAAAGGAATATCAAACGGAGTCCAAACGGAATGAAACCTTCGGAAAAGTTATTTTTGGAACAGAACCAATCCCAGGAACTTGGAGTGCAAGCCAGGGGAGCATCGAGGAAGCCACGAGATAGGGGGACGCCCCCCCCCCCCCCGGGCGCGCCCTCCACTCTCGTGGGCCCCTCAAGGCTCCCCCGACCGACTTCTTTCGCCTATATATTCCCTTATACCCTAAAACCATCGGAACAGAAGATAGATCGGGAGTTCCGCCGCCGCAAGCCTTTGTAGCCACCAAAAACCTCTCGGGAGTCTGTTCCGGCACCCTGCCGGAGGGGGGACACATCACCGGTGGCCATCTTCATCATCTCGGCGCTCTCCATGATGATGAGGGAGTAGTTGACCCTCGGGGCTAAGGGTATGTACCAGTAGCTATGTGTTTGATCTCTCTCTCTCTCATGTTCTCTCTATGGCACGATCTTGATGTATCGCGAGCTTTGCTATTATAGTTGGATCTTATGATGTTTCTCCCCCCTCTACTCTCTTGTGATGAATTGAGTTTTCCTCTTGAAGTTATCTTATCGGATTGAGTCTTTAAGGATTTGAGAACACTTGATGTATGTCTTGCCGTGCTTATCTATGGTGACAATGGGATATCACGTGCCACTTGATGTATGTTTTGGTGATCAACTTGCGGGTTCCGTCCATGAACCTATGCATAGGGGTTGGCACACGTTTTCGTCTTGACTCTCCGGTAGAAAATTTGGGGCACTCTTTGAAGTACTTTGTGTTGGTTGAATAGATGAATCTGAGATTGTGTGATGCATATCATGTACTCATGCCCACGGATACTTGAGGTGACAATGGAGTATCTAGGTGACATTAGGGTTTTGGTTGATTTGTGTCTTAAGGTGTTATTCTAGTACGAAGTCTTGAATAGATTGATCAAAAAGAATAACTTTGAGGTGGTTTCGTACCCTACCATAATCTCTTCGTTTGTTCTTCGCTATTAGTGGCTTTGGAGTGACTCTTTGTTGCATGTTGAGGGATTGTTATATGATCTATTTATGTTATTATTGTTGAGAGAACTTGCACTAGTGAAAGTATGAACCCTAGGCCTTGTTTCCTACCATTGCAATTCTGTTTACGCTCACTTTTATCATTAGTTACCTTGCTGTTTTTATATTTTCAGATTAGAAAAACCTATATCTACCATCCTTATTGCACTTGTATCACCATCTCTTTGCCGAACTAGTGCACCTATACAATTTACCATTGTATTGGGTGTATTGGGGACAAAATAGACTCTATGTTATTTGGTTGCAGGGTTGTTTGAGAGAGACCATCTTCATCCTATGCCTCCCACGGATTGATAAACCTTAGGTCATCCACTTGAGGGAAATTTTCTACTGTCCTACAAACCTGTGCACTTGCAGGCCCAACAACGTCTACAAGAAGATGGTTGTGTAGTAGACATCAAGCTCTTTTCTGGCGCCGTTGCTGGGGATGTGAGTGCTTGAAGGTATATCTTTAGATCTTTCAATCGAATCTTTTTGTTTCTTGTTTTATCACTAGTTTAGAAAACTACAAAAAAATGGAATTAAGTTTGTCTCATACACTTCATCTTTTTAATATCTTTCGTGAGTATGATGAAAAGGAAAATTGTGCTCAAGTGCTAGAAGAAGAATGCATTAGAATGTTTGGTACTAGATCTTTGTATGATGAGCATGATTGCAATGGTGTTAGTATGAATTCCTTGAATATCCATAATGCTAATGATATGCAAAGCCACAAGCTTGGGGAAGCTATGTTTGATGAATATGATATTTTTTGTCCCCCAAGTTTTTATATGCAAAGTTGTTATGATGAAAGCATGCCTCCTATTTATGATGATTATATTGATGAAAGTGGGTTTGGAAGAGTGTCAGCTTTAGGAAGTAGTGATCCCACTATTTTGGAGGATGTTGAATCTTATTGTGATGAACATGAAAGTGGATGTGGAAGAGTTCCAACTTTATTTAGTGATGATTCCACTATTTCGGAAGAGGTTCCAATTGATTATGAGAACAAAGTTGCTATCTATGATGATTATTGTGATGACTTGTATGCTTTTAAGAATAATGAAATCCATGAAACTTGTCATTGTGATTTTAGTTTTCAATTGGATTATGCCTCACATGATAATTATTTTGTTGAGTTTGCTCCCACTACTATTCATGAGAAGAGTTTTGCTTATGTGGAGAGTAGTAAATTTGATATGCAAGTAGATCATGAAAAGAATGCTTTAGGTGCTGGTCATATTGTTGAATTCATTCATGATGCTACTAAAAATTATTATGAGGGAGGAATAGATGCTTGTGGGAATTGCAATAATGTCAAGTTAGCTCTCTATGTGTTGAAAATCTTGAAGCTATGCTTGTTTTACCTTCCTTTGCTAGTTGATTATTGTTCCCATAAGTTGTTTTCTCACAAAATCCCTATCCATAGGAAGTGGGTTAGGCTTAAATGTGCTAGTCATATGCTTCATGATGCTCCCGTTATGTTTCAATTCTTATCTTTTATGTGAGCGTCATTGTCATCATCATGCCTAGCTAGAAAGGCATTAAAGAAAAGCGCTTGTTGGGAGACAACCCAATATTTATCCTTGCTGTTTTTGTGTGTCCACATGATTATTCTTCTGTAGTAATCATGTCTTATGGCTTTTGTTTCAATAAAGTGCCAAGTAAGACCTTTAGGGTAGCTTACGGTGATAGTTGTGCTGATCCTGCTGAGAATCGGAAACTTTTGCACCCAGTAAATTAGTTTTATTAATTCACAGAAATGTTCTTATGATCTGATTATTTTTTATCTGGATTGGTACACAAATTGCTTAGGACTTCCTAATTTGGTAGGATTTTTGGTGTTCCATAAGTATACGTTTGATACAGATTACTACAGACTGTTCTGTTTTTGACAGGTTCTGTTTTCTATGTGTTGTTTGCTGATTTTGATGAATCTATGAGTAGTATCGGAGGGTATGAACCATAGATAAGTTGGAATACAGTAGATAGTACATCAATATGAATTTATAATGAGTTCATTACAGTACCTAAGTGGTGGTTTTATTTTCCTATACTAACGGAGCTTACGAGTTTTCTGTTGAGTTTTGTGTTGTGAAGTTTTCAAGTTTTGGGTAAAGATTCGATGGACTATGGAATAAGGAGTGGCAAGAGCCTAAGATTGGGGATGCCCAAGGCACCCAAATATATTCAAGAGTAGCCAAAAGCCTAATCTTGGGGATGCCCCAGGATGGCATCCCCTCTTTCGTCTTCATCTACCGGTAACCTTACTTGGAGCTATATTTTTATTCACCACATGATATGTGTTTTGCTTGGAGCGTCATTTTCTTTTGTTAGTATTAGCTTGCTGTTATTTAGAATAATTTTTTGCATCTTTAGTTTCAATAAAAATGTCAAGGATAGCCTTTACCATGCTTATTTTGCTAGTATACATGTTGCTGTTTGAAAACAGAAAGTTTACCACTGTTGCAAAAATTCCCTAGAAAAGTCAGAGCATGATATAATGTTGAAACTTTTTGCATAATGAGCTCTGATAAATCTTCTACAGCGTAATATTTTTCACATAATTTATGGAGTTATGGAAGTATTGATACTCTTGCATTCTTTACAGACTATACTGTTTTGGCAGATTGCTGTTATGTTTGCATTGTTTGCATATGTTTGCTTGTTTAATGATTCTATTTGAGGATAGGAGTATTAAATATGTAGAGGCATTTAGTATGCAATGTTGAATAATAATTTTAGTTATTTGTTACAATATAAAATGATAAGGTTTTGCATTAGTTTATACTAACCTATCTTACGAGTTCTTGTTGAGTTTGGTGTGGATGAAGCTTTTGATAAAAAGAGAAACCATGATATGAGAGGAATTAAGGAGACACAAAAGTTAAAGCTTGGGTATGCCCAAGGCACCCCAAAATAATATTTCAAGAAGTCTCAAGCATCTAAGCTTGGGGATGCCCCGGTAGGCATCCCACCTTTCTTCTTCAACAACTATCGGTTAGTATCGGTTGAGCCTAAGTTTTTTTTGCTTCTTCACTTGAGTTGTGCTATCCTTGCAATGTCATTTTGTTTTGTTTTGCTTGCTGTTTGAATAAGATACCAAGATCTGAAATTCTTTAATGAGAGAGAGTCTTCACATAGTTACATAATTATTTAGCTACTCATTGATCTTCACTTATATCTTTTTGGAGTAGTTTTTCATTTACTCGTGTGCTTCACTTATATCCTATGGGTAAATTGTTGAATGAGTTGAATGTCATAAATCTGAAATTATATTAACCTCTCGGGAGTAATGACTTCACATCTAAGAAGTAGAGGTTGTAAATTTATTAAAGGTTAGCAAGCATTGTATTGGTCATTTGAACAATTCATGAAAGAATATTGAAGGAAGAGAGATTTCACATATAAATATACTATCCTAGGCATCTTTTATAATTGTGAGCACTCATTAAGTATGACATGCTAAAGAGTTGATGTTGGACAAGGAAGACAACGTAATGGGTTATGTTTTCGCACATCTCTGTTAAAGTATATTGTCATGGATCATTCAAACATGTTGAGCTTGCCTTTCTCCCTCATGCTAGCCAAAATTCCTTGCACCAAGTAGAGATACTACTTGTGCTTCCAAATATCCTTAAACCCAGTTTTGCCATGAGAGTTCACTATACCTACCTATGGATTGAGTAAGATCCTTCAAGTAAGTTGTCATCGGTGCAAGCAATAAAAATTGCTCTCTAAATATGTATGACTTATTAGTGCAGAGAAAATAAGCTTTATACGATCTTGTTATGGAAGCAATAAAAGCGACAGACTGCATAATAAAGGTCCATATACAAGTGGCAATATAAAGTGACGTTCTTTTGCATTAAGATTTTGTGCATCCAACCCTAAAAGCGCATGAAAACCTCTGCTTCCCTCTGCGAAGGGCCTATCTTTTACTTTATGTCATTTACTTTATGCAAGAGTCAAGGTGATCTTCACCTTTCCCTTTTTCATTTTATCCTTTGGCAAGCACCTCGTGTTGGAAAGATCCTGATATATATATATATCCAATTGAATGTAAGTTAGCATGAACTATTATTGTTGACATCACCCAAAGGTGAATACATTGGGAGGCAACACTAAAAGCCCCTATCTTTCTCAGTATCTAATTAAAACTCCATAACCATTAGTATTGCGTGAGTGTTAGCAATTGTAGAAGACTATATGATAGTTGAGTATGTGGAGTTTGCTATTCCTGAAAATAGGATGAATTGCAATTGTTTGATGACTAAGAATGAAGTTTGCTAGTTTTCAAGAAAGTTTTTGGTCTATGCTTTAACATGTGAATAGCTTGTTACTTGATCTTGAGAAGTTTTATGAGATGAACTACTGTTATGACATATAATCATGCTAGAAAAGGTGATTGAAATTATCATTGATAAAACTTATGCACCTTCTAGCATTCACACTTCATAAATTTCTTTCTTTATCATTTACCTACTCGAGGACGAGTAGGAATTAAGCTTGGGGATGCTGATACGTCTCCAACGTATCTATAATTTATGAAGCATTCATGCTATTTTATTATCTGTTTTGAATGATTACGGGCTTTATTATACACTTTTATATTACTTTTGGGACTAACCTACTAACCAGAGGCCCAGCCCATATTGTTGTTTCATTGCTTGTTTCAGTATTTCGAAGAAAAGGAATATCAAACGGAGTCCAAACGGAATGAAACCTTCGGAAAAGTTATTTTTGGAATAGAACCAATCCCAGGAACTTGGAGTGCAAACTAGGGGAGCATCAAGGAAACCACGAGATAGGGGGCGCGCCCACCCCCCTTGGGCACGCCCTCCACTCTCGTGGGCCCCTCGAGGCTCCCCCGACCGACTTCTTTCGCCTATGTATTCCCTTATACCCTAAAACCATCGGAACAGAAGATAGTCGGGAGTTCCGCCACCGCAAGCCTCTGTAGCCACCAAAAACCTCTCGGGAGTCTGTTCCAGCACCCTGTCGGAGGGGGAACCCATCACCGGTGGCCATCTTCATCATCCCGGTGCTCTCCATGATGAGGAGGGAGTAGTTCACCCTCGGGGCTGAGGGTATATACCAGTAGCTATGTGTTTGATCTCTCTCTCTCTCTCTCTCTCTCTCTCTCTCGTGTTCTCTCTATGGCACGATCTTGATGTATCACGAGCTTTGCTATTATAGCTGGATCTTATGATGTTTCTCCCCCCTCTACTCTCTTGTGATGAATTGAGTTTTCCTCTTGAAGTTATCTTATCGGATTGAGTCTTTAAGGATTTGAGAACACTTGATGTATGTCTTGTCGTGCTTATCTGTGGTGACAATGGGATATCATGTGCCACTTGATGTATGTTTTGGTGATCAACTTGTGGGTTCCGCCCATGAACCTATGCCTAGGGGTTGGCACATGTTTTCGTCTTGACTCTCCGGTAGAAACTTTGGGGCACTCTTTGAAGTACTTTGTGTTGGTTGAATAGATGAATCTGAGATTGTGTGATGCATATCGTATAATCATGCCCACGGATACTTGAGGTGACAATGGAGTATCTAGGTGACATTAGGGTTTTGGTTGATTTGTGTCGTAAGGTGTTATTCTAGTACGAAGTCTTGAATAGATTGATCCGAAAGAATAACTTTGAGGTGGTTTCGTACCCTACCATAATCTCTTCGTTTGTTCGCTGCTATTAGTGGCTTTGGAGTGACTCTTTGTTGCATGTTGAGGGATTGTTATATGATCTATTTATGTTATTATTGTTGAGAGAACTTGCACTAGTGAAAGTATGAACCCTAGGCCTTGTTTCCTACCATTGCAATACCGTTTACGCTCACTTTTATCATTAGTTACCTTGCTGTTTTTATATTTTCATATTACAAAAACCTATATCTACCATCCATATTGCACTTGTATCACCATCTCTTCGCCGAACTAGTGCACCTATACAATTTACCATTGTATTGGGTGTGTTGGGGACACAAGAGACTCTTTGTTATTTGGTTGCAGGGTTGTTTGAGAGAGACCATCTTCATCCTACGCCTCCCACGGATTGATAAACCTTAGGTCATCCACTTGAGGGAAATTTGCTACTATCCTACAAACCTGTGCACTTGCAGGCCCAACAACGTCTACAAGAAGAAGGTTGTGTAGTAGACATCAATAATGATGGTATATGGGTTTCAACTTTTGGACTTCATGCCTAATGCAATGGCTTGCATGGTGATTTTCGCCCACTTGTGTGAGAACTTTGTCGGGGTCGCCACCAATGTGGATATGTTCTGACACTTCTTCGTCCCACGGGTGGAGAACAAATCCCACTGCTCCGGGAACGTAAGTTGGATCCCTTGGGTGGCGAGGGAAAGTTGGGATTAGCTTCCTGGTCAGCAGCACGACAGGTGGGAAGAATGGTGTGCGGACTAGTGTTGGATCCAGGACACGGATGCCCTAGAGTTGTGCCAGGCGGGGATGGAGTGTATTGTGCACGGCAACGATTGGAGGAAGGTGGGCCTTACCAATGACAGGCTTCGCCCAGCGCTGAACAGGATCATCCGTATCAAAGCCGCCAGGTTAACCATCGAGCAAGTGGGGGCTGATTTCCTCTGACGCCGCATCGCGCCTTTGCAGAAAAGGGACGGGTTTGCCTGGCTGGACGGGGACGCTGCGGACAGGATGCGACTGTACCCGGGCCTAGCCAACAACTTGTCAGTTTATGGTCATGGATGGTTGTGCGAACAGCTGTTCGGCGGCCTTGGGCCATTCAAATTGTCGGCAAGTGTTATTCCGCTGAACATGAACTCCGCCCGGGACCAGATTCTGAAATGGATGCCAGATTGCAACGCTCATGGGGTTGCAGGAGACTAGAAATTACCCAAGCATGATGATGAGATCAAGTGGTTCTCCGGCCTGGAGGAAAGCGCTACTTGAAGTTACCAGGGAGTGATGTTCCCCTGGTCCTGAATAGAGGCAAGGCGCCTCTGCCATCTATGGAGTTCGAGTTGAGCTCTATTCTCATGGACTCTGAGTAAGAACAATACTCTTTGTTCTCATTTGAGTCTATCATACTTGTTGGTTTGCTGATTCAATCTTGTTTACTGCCCTTGATAGAGAAGAGGAGGAGGAGGAGACCATCGTCCACCGAGCCAAGTGGCTCAGGCATGCAGAGCCACCGAGGTCCCCAGGAGGCACCGGCCAGGCGGAGAGCAGCATGAATGACCTAGTGGCAAGCCCCCAGCCCAGCCCTCGACATGAAGACACAGGACTGATTTCCCCCACCAAGGACGGTGTAGAAGAGCACCCCCATCTCCAATCACAAAGGAGGAGGAGTCTGCCCAAGATGGGGCTTTCTAGGAGGGGCCCACTCCACCTGTTGATCGAGCTGATGGGACCCTGACAAAGACTACCACGGAAGGCCCCGCCCAGGCTATTGTCATAGTTATCGGGGAAGGGGGTGGCATCCATGTCTCGGCAACTGATGTTGCCGGGGAAACTGAAGACCTTCCATGGCGGACAACTCTCGGTAACTTATTTGTTTTCCTTTATCATCTTGCTCCCAGTCTTTGATCCTCCGATGCTTCTACCTCCTCATAATTGTGTGTCGCTTTTGCTAGCAGTATCATTGGCCAAGGAGCCCGAGTTGTTGGAGGAGATGGCCAGCATCGGGAAAGATGTTGTCGAGGAAGCCATCAAAATTGATGCCATGGAGGGGCAGGAACACGCCACCGGGGGAACTCAATAGCCCCCAAAGGAAGTAGAGAAAGCCCATGGCAGTGCATCAGAATCAGGGTATTGGTTGAGGAGAAAATCCCCTTCAAACCATGAGCCTTCCTCCATTGTTTGGCACCTCGGCTAGGATCCCACAGCTAACCTCAAGTCGATTAGCATTGGTGCTGGATCAACCTGGTCACGGAGCCCCCAGTTCTTTAGTGGCAACGAGCATAGAGCTTCATGAGGAGATCCAGCGCATCATGGCGCCACTGTCTCAGCAAGTTGGAGAAGCCAACGACTCTGTCAATACCGTCATGGACCTGTCTTGTCTGGAATTTGTGGCGGCAGGGTACGGTCAGAAGTGGCAGGCACTCAAGAAGCAGCGCAATTCTTCCAATAGCATGGACCAGAAGCTGAGGGACAAGGGGAGCAAGCTGCGCGAATGGCACAGCAAGCAGTTCCAAGTCCTTTTGCGGCAGTAGGAGATGGTCTCCATGGCAAAGGAGGATGTCATTGCCCGAGAGGCCCATCTGGCAAAGCGTGCAATGCTCTTGAATGCCAGGGAGAAGGATATCTCTTCCCGGGAAGAGAAACTCAAGGTCACCCTTCGTGGCAAAGACGAGGAACTGGAGGCTCTTGTCCAGCAACACACCAAGGAGCTGGAGGACTAGCACAAGGCGGCCCTCGATGCGCTCACCATTGACTCTGTCACTCAGCTGAAGAAGGTTGCTGATGATCTTGCCGCAGGATCCATTGCCAAGGCCGATCTTGATCAACATGTGGCCAAACTGACAGAGGAGATTGTCGGGAGTACCAAGGGAACAACGGCTCCCAAGGAAGAAGCGCAGAAAGCCGATGCCCCCCTGAAAGATGTGCAATCGCAGCTCTCCTCCAAGAGCCAGGACCTTGAGACTCCCAACGGCGCTATTGAAGACATGAAGGAAAGGATTGGCACCCTAGAGAGTGAAATCGAGCCTGGTGGTATCCGTGAGAAGCAGCTGATGAAGGATCTAGACAATGCGAGACTCCTTCGGAAAGATGCAGAGGACAAGCTGGCAAACCAATCCGAGCAGGTCGACCTTTGGATCAAGAGCCAAGTCAACATCGCCGAGTGCCTCACTACCAGGTTGCAACAATGGGCATGGAGGGGACAATCTTATCGGTTGGCAGGCACGAGGTCCCGAGCATCAAGTTAGGGCTCTTCTTTAACGAGTTGATTGAAGGGTTGAAGACTCATGAAGAAGGAAGAGATGCCCTTTTTGAAAGCGAGTCTTGAAAGCTTGGCCACAATGCCCTCTTCATGGTCTTGAGCAACCTTGCCTACCGCCACCCCGAACTCAACCTTGCTAATGGTTTCAGGAAGCTCCCAGTAGGTGCTTGTGTTTTTGCTGCCAAGGAGAAAGTTGCCCCCTTCGCCGACAAGGTGCTCTCCGTTCCCAGGGCTCCATAAGGCCACCAAGCACAGCCTTGAACCATTCACATCGTTATGTTGCTCTGTAACAAAACATTATGCATGTCTTATGTTTAGACACCGTACTTCTTCTACTTGTGCTGAATTGATGTTTAATTAATTCTGAATGCATGCTATCCCTCTTGTGTTTTATCCATGGGTGTTCGTATGGTTAGTTTATTTTTACGTGTTTTGGTTGCATGCCAGCAACATGCTGATGCACTTAGCATTCGGCTGGCGAGGACATGTCACAGCAAGTTTTTCCTTTAGGAGTCTTTGACGCAGCCACCCGCCCTGTGAGCAGGCTCGGAACAAAGCGGGGGCGCAGACAATCCGTCAAGCTGCCATCACATGAAAGATTTCTTCATACGAAACACCTTGGTATCCGAGGGATAAGCAAATGCAGACTCTGGATATATAAAGGAGCAACGAACATGTGGACTTAGCTTTCATCCATGCTTCCTTTTCCCCTCCAGTCGCAGCTGCTTGTCGCGTTCGCATGCCTAGGGAGGATGGCGTTTCACGTGTTGCTTTCCGGTTCCCAGCAAGGGCAGGAAGGAATCATACATATCTTGTGAGCGATAGAATATGATGCAAGGTAGGACCGGTTTCTCTCTCCTCCTCTTTACACTTTTAACAATCTTATGGAAGCTGGCATAAAAGTCATGCCAACGCAGACGGCCTTGCCGGAGTGTGCTTGTCGAGGCATCAATCAACGAATTCGCACTGGCGCTCTACTCAGGATTTCCCTTAGCGAGGCAAATGCTGGACCGAGTTTCACGCGGTCTCATCGACGTTGACGACACTGAACCCAATGTAGCTCGATCATTGATAAGTGATAGTGGCAAATAGAGGAACCATGTACCTTATCACCTTGCCCCTTTTTTCGAACTGGGCTCGCACGGTGAACATGCTGCCTGAACCGTTTGGGGCTGTCATGCCCCAGTCATGCCTTGATCCCGCCGCCGATGTAGCCGCGGCGGAGAGAGGTGATGGGAACTGGAAAGGGTAGGTGAGGGAGTGATGTCGCTTCCTTCCCGACCCATCATGCCACGTCTTTTCTTGGGTGTTATGGAGGATGAAGCCGTCGATGAGAAGACGATGATGAAGATGATGCGCTGCTTATGCCCTCGGGTTCGCACAAGCATCGTCCCCCTACCTGGTGCGCCAAAGATGTGGTGGTTCAACACGGCCACCTATAGGACCATTGGCCCCTTTGTGGTTCAGCAAGGGGGAAGGGCACATTGCGCAAAGAGCGGAGCCCATAGAGCAGCACGACAGCAATGACACATGCACTTTTACCCAGGTTCTGGCTGCCGCGAGGCGTTAAACTCTACTCCTGCTTTGGTGGATTGATGAATGGACCGTCATGGAGACGCAACACTCCAGCCCGGCAAGGTCGCCTAGGACGAGAGCAGCTACACGCCTATGAGTGTACAAGGGTTCAAATCCTCTCTAAGGTAGCCGTGGCCCTCCTTTCATAGGTCAAGGGGTTACCACAATGGCAAAACAGTCATTATCCAGTGATTAGATAGACACAGTGCTATATACCTAACTCTGCAGACAGGACAAGGTGCATTAAATGCACCGCATAGTGTCATGTAAAGGGGGTAGCCCGGAAAGCCTTGTCGTGCTATTTATCCATCTTCTTGCCTGCCTGCATGACACACCCCTGGACGAGTGTCATTTGGAGGTGATCTTCCTGAAAAATGGATGCCACGTGCTAAATAACAGCCACCTAATCACCAGGGGGCTCGACACTGCACCGATAAGTGACCTCTGTTGCTGTGAGGTGGAGCCATGACGCCTTGGCGGGATAATCCGCCCTCAGCGTCCCCGGCAAGCTTGCCGGGGGAGTCTTGAGACTTGCCTTCAGGGTGACCTCGACCCTGCCAGGCTCGCCTGCGAGGCAAGGGTGGTTTCTCCTTAGTGGCATCTTGATTGTTTGGCTTGTCTTGGTCTTCTTGATCCTACCTTTGATTTCTCAAAGAGCTATCTCTTTTGCTTGTCCTTGCTTTGGATGCTTGGTGTAGTTTGCATTGTTGTTGTTGTGCCGGAGACTTGCCTGTCCGGGCACAAGTCAGGGGGAAACATACACCCCTATTTGTGTGCCCCAACAACTAGCCATGTCGGCCCGGGTTCTCTGTCATATGGATGCTAGCGACACAGTCATATACGTGAGCCAAAAGGCGCAAACGGTCCCGTCCAAGGTTAGGTTGCAGCCGTGGGAATACCGTGCGTGAGGCCGCAATGTGATATGAAGTGTTACAAGCTAGATCGGTGTGACTTAGGATTGGGGTCCTAACAAAAACCAAAATTTTGCATGATCTCTTAGCGAGAAAGGAAATAATTTCAAATTTATAATATCATTATCCACATCTTTTTTCTTTTCCATATCACATAATTCAACGAAAGTATTAAGATGGGATGTAGCATCCTCACTAGGATTTCCAGAAAAAGTGTTCTTTCATAACAAGATTTAGCAAAGCAACACTAATATCATATGACTCCGCACTAGTGGCGGGAGGAGCAACTCGAGTACTCATAAAACCGTTATTACCATTATTCGAAAAAAATCACACAACTTGGTGTTTTCTTGAGACATAGTGACAAAGCAAGCAAACGAGCAAAGCAACAAAGTAAATATTTTTGTGTTTTAGTTTTTTATGAGAAGTGGGGGAGATGAAAAGCAAGAGGCAATGGCAAATAAAAAGGAAAATAAAAAGTACAACAAGTAGATGATAGTTCGTGTGGAGGTACTTGATAGGTTTTAATGATGTCTCCCCAGCAACGGTAACAGAAATTCTTCCTGCTACTTGTGAGCTGCGTCGGGATTTTCCCCTAAGAGGAGGGGAGATGTGGTACAATGGAGATAAGTAATTCCCTCAGCGAGAACCAAGGTTTATCGAACCAATAGGAGAATCACGCAAAGCCTCTTGAACAACACCTGCACACAAAAAAGCAAATACTTGCACCCAATGCAGGCAGGAGGGTTGTCAATCCCCTTGAACTCGTTACTTGTAAGGATCAAATCTTATAGTGGTAAATAGATAACTTTCAAAATAAAATAAATGAAAATTTTTGGAGCAAAGGTATTCTGAATGTTATAATATGAGTAAACTAGACCCGGGGGCCTTTGTTTTCACTAGAGACTTCTCTCACGAACACATAGCATATGGTGGGACAACAAATTACTGTTGGACAATTGATAGAAAAGTGCATAGTTATGACAATATTCAAGGCAATGATCATGTATATAGGCATCACATCCCAGACAAGTAGACTGACTCTTGCCTACATCTACTACTGTTACTCCACCAGTCGACTGCTATCCAACATGCATCTACGGTATTAAGTTAATAAAAAATAGAGTAACGCCTTAAGCAAGATGACATGATGTAGACAAAGTAAACCCAATCAATATGAATAAACCCCGTTATTTTACCCTTAATGGAAACAATAAAATACATGTCGTGTTCCCTTCTATCGCTGGGATATAGAGCACTGCAAGTTGAACCCATTATAGACCACCTCTCCCACTTAAGATAAATCAACCTAGTTGGCCAAACCAAATAGATAGATCAGAGAGAAATAACAATCTATAACAATCATGCATAATAAAGTTCAGAAAAAACTCAATTACTTCTCATGAATATTTAGATCATAAACCCACAATTCATCGGATCCAAACAAACACACCACAAAAGAAGATTACTCTGGATAGAACTCCAAGAACACCGAGGAGAACATTGTATTGAAGATCAAAGAGAGAGAATAGGCCATCTAGCTACGAGCTATGGACTTGTAGGTCTGTGTTGAACTACTTAGCATCATTGGAAGGTAGCAAGGATGATGTAGAAGCCCTCCATGATCGATTCTCCCTCCAGTAGAGTACCAGAAAAGGCCTCCAGATGGGATCGTGGAAGAACAGAAGCCTGCAGCGGCGGAAAAAGTGTTTTGGTGGCTCTCTGTTGGTTTGGGAATGTTTCCGAATTTATAGAGGTGGAATTAGGTCAAGGGGTCGTGCTCTGTCAGCTTGTGGCTCTCCCATGGCTCTTCTTAGGGATGGCAGTTTTGCCCATGGGTATGGGTATCCGCGGGTATCCTACCCGAAAACAATGGGCATGGGCAAGACTTAGAGAGATCTTGTACCCACGGGTAATGGGTATCCATACCCATAGATATACGGTTAGGGCATAGGTATGAGCTTGTTCCCATGGGTAACCCAGTGGATACCCAAAAGATAATAATAAATGAAAATAATTCCTATGGCATGTGGGTCAACATCCATTTCCTATGGCCCAACGCTAAATCTTGTATTCCTTAAATCATCCATAGCTCATAGGCCCATTGTCCAACTCTAGATAAAGCGATCCCTAATTCCCACCACTGCCTCCCACTGTGTCAGCTTCAACCAACCATTGCTCATACTCCGTTGATGTCTCCAAGTGGCCACTGATACGTCCATTTTACATCATGTTTTCCTACTTTTATTTATAGTGTTTTCATGCAATATAATATTTTTTGGAGTAATTCTAATGCCTTTTCTCTCATAATATGCAAGGTTTACAAAAAAAGGGAGAATACCGGCAGCTCGAATTCTGGACCTGAAAAAGCTACATCAGAGATACCTATTCTGCACATCTCCAAATGAGCTGAAATTATACAGAGATTTATTTTGGAGTATATTAAAAATACTAGAGAAACGAAATACTGGAGGAGGCCACCCAGGTGCCCACTAGGCACCAGGGCGCGCCTACCCCCCCCCCCCCCTCAAGCGCGCCTGGTGGGTAGTGGGCTCCCTGGCCCACCTCCTGTGCCCATCTTCTAGTACATAAGGTCTTTTGACCTAGAAAAAATAAAGAGATGACTTTCAGGACGGAGCACCACTATCTCCAGGCAGACCTTGGGCAGGAGCACTTTTGCTCTCCGGCAGAGCGATTCTGCCAGGATACTTCCCTCTGGGACGGGGGAATCGAAGCTATCGTCATCACCACCAACCCTCTCACCGTAGGAGGGTCAATATCCATCAACATCTTCATCATCACCATCTTATCTCAAAACCCTAGTTCATCTCTTGTGTTCAATCTTTCTATCAAAACCTCATATTGGTACCTGTGGGTGACTAGTAGTGTTGATTACATCTTGTAGTTGATGCTAGCCGGTTATTTGGTGGAAGATTATATGTTCAGATCTATCATGATATTCAATACCCGTTTGATCTTGAGAATGAATATGTTTTGTGAGTAGTTACTTTTATTCTTGAGGACATGGGAGAAGTCTCGTCATATGTAATCATGTGAATTTGATATTCATTCGATATTGTGATGATATGTATGGTGTGATTCCCTTAGTGGTGTTATGTGAACATCGACTACATGACACTTCACCATCTTTGGGCCTAAGGGAATCATTGTTGAGTAGTTATGAGATGATGGGTTGCTAGAGTGATAGAAACTTAAACCCTAGTTTATCTGCTATTTCGTAAGGGGTTGATTTGGATCCATATGTTTAATGTTATGGTTAGATTCTATCTTAAGTATTCTTTCATAGTTGCGGATGCTTGCGAGAGGGGTTAATCATAAGTGGGAAGCTTGTTCAAGTAAGGATAGCAAGCAAGCACCGGTCCACCCACATATCAAAGTAGTGAACGCGAACCAAACCAACATGATGAAAGTGACTAGATGAAATTCTCGTGTGTGTCGTGGTAACGTCATGGTAGATGTCCTAGCAAAAGGACTTAGTTGTGGAGCCATCGCAACTAGGAAGCTTAAAGGGGTTAAAACGAGACAAAGGACACGGGAGTTCATACTGGTTTGGCCCCTTGCAGTGAAGGTAATGGCTTAATCCAGTTTGAGGTGGGATTGGTTATGTATCGATTACCAGGGAGCGAACTTGCTTGACCTAGTTCTCGATCTGATGTTACTTGTCCTGAACTTCCGCCGGGTCGTCCCTTTATATACAGAGGTCGACGCCCGGCGGCTCACAGAGTCCCGGCCGGCTCATAAACAGTGTCCGCTCGGTGTCTGTCTATTCCTGCCTTACAATACAATTCATATACATATGGCGGTTTATTTCTAAGGGCCTTAAGCCGCCTTGGGCCCTTAACTGAACCGACATCTTCAAATGTCGTCTCGGGCTTCATATGATGAATCACCGTAGGTATAACCCAGCCCCTCCTGGGTGGGTCATACCTAGTAGTTATATCCCCAACATTAGGCCCAGATTGATTTGAACTGGTTCATGTCAATCTTCAACACTTAGAAAAATCTTCTGCTCTTCATTGTGCGAGAGTTTATAACCCGCCATGACGTCATCTTCTGGATTTGCGATAACCCGCCATGCCGTCATCTTCTATTAATTCACACTTTATCCAACATATCTCAATGGATCCTTATCTTAATGACCATCCCAAGAATCGAGGCGTCCTAGCAGCTAGATAACCATATTTTCGGCCTCCTCATTTTTCGCGCCCACTTATCAGTCCTTCCTTATAAATAGCCACGACCGGTCTTCTTATCATTCTCCCCCTTTCCATCGTCTCCTTCCTCTCGTGACCTCTGCCTCTCGAGCTCCGCCGCCACCGTAGAGCGCACCGTCGTGTTTGTCCCAGGCCGCTGCATCACCCTGAATCGAACTAGAGAACGGCGGCGACCCTCCGCAGTAGATCTGCACCTATAAGTTTTTGCTTTCCTGCTCCTCAGATCCGCATTAGGGTTTCTGAACTTCTCTGTGTTCTTCATAGTTCATCATAGTTCATCTTCAGTGCTTGCACCATGAACCTCTTTGATCTGAAAATGGCGTATAACTGATGTGGTTGCTGTTTTGCCTTTTCTTTCAATACTAGCAGACCCCTTTCCTAGAAGAAAAGATCCCTCTAGAGCTTATGAACTCATCTGTACTAGTTTTTTAGGTCTAGATCCATTTCCTTTTTCTGAACATCCATTGATCCAAAATAATGATTGCAATCTATGAAACTTGTTTGTGTGACACTTAGCCAAAAATCTGCGTTTTGATAGATCCACCTAGCCATGGCGGCTCAAACCACCAGCTTAAATTGAATGCTCAACAAATAACATCCGACTGCCACCCTTTATAAGCCACCATTCCGAATACATGTTGTAATACTTTTCCTCCGGCTTAAATTTGAACTGGATTTTTTTCTCTTTTTTAGGCTTCCTTCTTCACAATGCCGACCAAAACAGTCACCTCATGTAATTGGGTCAAATCCATCGTCACGGAGAGTACACTTGACGATTTTGTGAAAACCGGCTATCTGCCTAAAAAGGATGTGATCTCGTCCCGTGCTCCTGATCCAATAGAGGAAAAGCCTCAGCCCAAAGAGGGGGGAGTCATCATTTTCACTGATCACATGAACCGGGGCTTTTCGCCACCCGGCTCAAAGTTCTTCAGAGATGTCATGCACTTTTTTGACCTCCGTCCTCAAGACATCAGACCCAACCGTGTCTAATATTTGCAACTTTCTAGTGTTCTATGAGGTGTATCTTGAAGAAGAGCCCAGCTTGCTACTTTTCAGAGAGTTATTTTATTTGAACCGCCAGAATGAATACTCCAATGGACCTAGTTTGGAGCTCGGTGGGGTCTCAGTCCAACGACGGAGAGACGCCATCTTCCCTTACGCGCAACCGCCGAGTCACCCCAAAGATTGGAACCAGACATGGTTCTACTGCCAAGACACTTCTCCAGCTGATGAGAACCCTCTGCCCGGCCTTCGCGCCCTGCGCCTCGATTCCAATCATCCTCTTCCAGACAAGTTGTCAGCTGCTGACCGCCAGAAGCTCGCTCCTACCATGGCCAAAGTCAAGGCTCTTTTAGGGAACAGCTTAAATGGTATTGACTTGGTCCGGTGCTAGGTTGCATGGTGGATCATCCCGTTGAGCCGTCGCTCCGGTTTAATGTGTACCTACACAGGCGAAAAGAATGATCCACTATGCCACAACCCTGACGATTTACCTGACGACGTTATCAATGATATGACGAAGTCACTTTTGAATGAAAGCCTAGCAGACTGTGGCAAGGTGGGCTTAAGCCCTTTCTGCAAAGCTAACATGGCTCCAGGGGTAAGCCACCAAACTAAGTTAATTTACCTTCATCCTTGATGTTTTGTCTTTTACTCAAACCATTGCTGATTTTCACAGGCCGATGACAAATTTTGGAAGAAAAAGTATGATCATGAGGCTGCAAAGAGAGCCAAGAATGCCAAGAAAGCCGCCAGGAGAGCCGCCGCCAACAAAAGAGGAAAGAAGCCCAACGCTTCTGAATTGCTTCAACTAGCGGTCTCCTCTGAGTCGGAGGTAGCCCTTGACTCTCTTGGCTCCTTTTTCAATCACCTTATTGACATTGATTATCATCAGGCTGACACGGGAACGTGTCAGGGAATGGAAGAAGAGGTAAACATTATTTCCTCCAACTCCAAGCCTTTGCCAAGACAAAAAATCCGTAGAGTAACCCAGAAAGTAAGATTTTCTCATCCCTTAGCTTATCAGGATCCTCAATTTCTTTTGAAGCGACACATTCATGAGAGCCGGAGACAGATCCGGACCAGCAAAGATGCAGAACTCTCCTCCGGCTTACCGAATACACCAAAGAAGCGCTGGAACAAGGTCACCTCTGACTTAAATCCTTTTTACCCTTTGGCGGGTCTCACTCGTCAACCACTCAACTCTTCTGATTCAAATTACTAGGAAACTTCACATTCTTCCGGCGACTCAATCCAGTCCAACATGTCGGCTTTTAAGACCGCTCCAGGGTAATGATGATTTACTTATCCTGTACTCATTACAATCCTTTATACTTGTACTGACCTTTTTGACCTTATGTAGCGGAAAAGCAAAGCCCAGCAAGAGGGTGAAGAAGAACAAGTTGTTCGAAAAGCCGACCGTCAATGAGCTGGAGCTCCAGACTGCCGTGCCTGAGGCCTCTGTTCCTGAGCCGCCACTTGAGCCGGTTCACGACATGCCAACAATGACTGTTGACCCGCCTGTCGATCAAGCCGCCGAGGGCTCTGTAAACCCTGAAGCTTCAAGCCCGGTTAAGACAGCCGACCCACAAGATAATGATGTGGAAATCACCAAGACCGGCTATACTGAGCCGGGGAGACCTACTATACTAGCCAAGTGTTCTGCCAAGGAGGAGCACACTGAACGTTGTAAGGTCAGATTTGATGTTGCTGACTATACTCAAATGAGCATTGACAAAGTTTTTTCTGGTTATCTTAGCCAAGTGCACAGTAGCCGCGATCTTGAAATTGACATGGTGAAACAAATGCACCAGAAATTTGAGGTACGAATTTTTCCCTTTATTGAATTCTCCTTACTATGCCAGCCCCCAAGTCTACTGCTTATGATGAATATGTTGTAGACTTAGAATGAACTTTATGAACATTAGTAATATCCTTTGGTAAAACCTTTACAAATCCGGCTTAATCCGTAGTCCCCAAGGGCCGGTTTAATCAGCATGAATGAGCCGGTCCTTCATATGCTTGTGTAGAATACAATACTTGTGTAGCTTTTAATAGCAATATGCATTAGCCCCCAAGTGCCAAGTACTCTTGCTTGCAAAGTGCTTGGGACTTACTCTCGTGAACCGCCACTTAGATAGAACTTCCGGTAGACATTAGCCCCCAAGTGCCAAGTGTTGTTGCTTGCAAAAGGCTTGGGACTTAATATTATATGTTAATATTCATGATTTTGATCCGGTATTTGTACAGACCACCACTGCTCAACTTCAATCTAAGCTGTCTGAAGCAAAGAACTGCTTGGAGTTACAGGAGACTGAAACCCAGAGGGCAAACTTCAAATTTGAATTCAGTGTGTCTAAACAAGAGAAACTGAAGTCCGAGTTTGAAGTTGAGAAAAAGGCCTGGGCTGAAGGAAAAATTGCCTTAACCCATCGAGCTGAGAAAGCAGAGGCGGCTCTTGAAGAGGTGACCATTGAATTGTCTGACTTAAAACGCCATGTGTCTCAGATGGTGTCAGCAATCTTTGGTAAGCCGCCCTACAAGTGTCAAGTGTTGAATCATTCTGATGATCATATGAACTGTTGTTAACTCATCTGTTATTGCTATGCAGGCCCCAGGAGCACCAACCTCAACCAGGACATGTTGGTGAAGCTGAAGGCAGTTTACACGCTCGTAGAACAACTTTACACTGGAGCTCAGCGTGCCTTATCCACAGTTACCCTATCAAATGAAGCCCCCACGCTCCTTGTTGATGTGTTAAAGAAGCTTTCTGTGCTACCACAACGGTTCAACGAATTAAAAAGATCCTCTGTGAGAGCCGGAGGCGTGGCTGCCTTAAGCCGGGCCAAAGCATGGCTACCCGAATTAGACCCGGCCGACATCACCGTTGGGTATCCAAGCCTTAAGGAGGATGGCACTTCATTTGATCAGGAGGACTTCGCTGCTTGTGTGAAGGAAATACGCCCTGTGGCTAGCTTGATTGCCAATGAGACGGACCTCACCAAGTACCATCTGGCTTATGAAGCGATAAATCAGAGGATGCCGACACCGCGTTATAAAGTGACAGGCCTGATCCCCCAATCCATAAGCATACCTTCGCCCCTGAAGTTGACTCGTCCAGGCTAATTGATGATGAAGCTGAATTTGAAGCTTTGAAGGCATTGACTAGTCGTCATCAACCTTCCAGGACAGGAATAGGACAAAGAAGCGGAGAAGGTTGATCCAGAAGCATCAGGCCAACAAGAGAATTGATCCACCGGGCGGCTCATATTAGTAGCCTTCTGAAAAACAGTTTAATCATTTAGACTCGGGGAGTCATGTAAGGGGGTAGAAATGGCTTTGCTTCGTTGTGCCATCGTGCACATTTTGATGCTCAACACTGTTAAGCCGCCATCATATATTTGCCCTTATTATACTTATCATCCGTTTTCCTTATGCATAAGAAAGTCCTTGAACTATCCTGCACACAGAAATAGATCACAAGAACCCTCGGCGGTTTACTGCAGGGCGGGTCATAATGTCTTACATATGACCACTGATAAAAAAGGAGTCATAGATAAGCCTGTTATGAATCACAACTTTTAAACATAACTATGATATCATACCTGTGATTATGAATTTGTACTGTCGGTTTATGTGACCTGCACAGTAAGGGTGATAACCCAATCTTTAGAAGCCAAAACTTCCACATGTTTGGATGATTGACACATGCTGGCGACTTATCGTCCAAAGACAAGCCAGGTTAAATATAAACCTCATATATATATGCCTCAGGTATGAACAAAAAAGTCTCAAGACAAACCCAAAGATTAGTTCAAAAAACTTAAATCAACAAGGAGAAAAAAAACACGAGGCTTCTGATTCGAATATGATCAGTAAGCCGTACCAAAAGGGGTTAAGCTAGGATTTGAATATGATCATGAAGCGCCCTAATGTTTTTGGCATTGCGTCGATCAAGAGGGTACCGACAACTATGTTCTCTTTGGTTCAAATACGACCTATGTTTGAACAGGAAGCCCCCTAGTGACCTTGAGACTTTTTTAACGACTCTGATTCGAATATGATCAAAGTCGGACCCAAAAGGGGTTAAGCTATGATTCGAATATGATCAAGAAGCCCCCTAGTGGGTTTGGCATTGCGCCGATCAAGAGGGTACCAACAGCTATGTCCTCTTTGGTTCGAATACGACCTATGTTTGAACAGGAAGCCCCCTAGTGACCTTTAGATTTTTTAACGACTCTGATTCGAATACGATCAAAGTCGGACCAGAAGGGGTTAAGCTAGATTCAAATACGGTCAGCCCCCAATTGGTCTTTGGAATTATGATGATGAAGACATATGATCATTGAGGATGAAAAGGACAAAGGTCCTGCTTTATTACTTATTATAATATATACATCGTCAAAAATATGTACATCATAAGAGCCGGTGGCTCAAGTGTAGTAAGGCCGAAGATGAGCAATATTCCACGGTCGATGGGTCTCCTCCTCCGACTTACGTGAGTCTTTATGCTCTCGAACATCGATAAGATAGTATGACCCATTGTCCAAGTTCTTGCTGACCACAAAGAACCCTTCCCAAGGTAGGGATAAGTTGTGTGCATCAGTTTGATCCTGGATGAGCCGGAGCACCAAATCGCCTTCTTGAAAGGTTCTGGACTTAACACGGCGGTTGTGATAACGGCGCAGGTCTTGTTGGTAAATCGCCGAGCAGGCTTCTGCCAAGTCACGCTTTTCATCTAACAGGTCAAGTGCATCCTGACGCGCTTGTTCATTATAAGCTTCAACGTAAGCTGCCACGCGGGGCGAGTCATGACGGATGTCACTAGGGAGAATCGCCTCTGCTCTGTAAACCATGAAGAAAGGCGTGTAACCCGTAGACCTATTGGGGGTAGTATTGATGCTCCATATCACAGAAGGTAACTCCTCCACCCAACAACCCGACGTCCGTTGCAAAGGAACCATAAGCCAGGGCTTGGTGCCTTTAAAGATTTCCTGATTGGCTCTTTCAGCTTGACCATAGGATTGGGGGTGAGCTACTGATGAGATGTCAAGCCGAATATGCTCCCGTTGACAAAACTCCTCCATGGCGCCCTTGGACAGATTAGTGCCATTGTCAGTTATAATGATGTGTGGAAAGACAAAACAAAAGATCACCTTTTTCATGAATTGGACTGCCGTGGCTGCGTCACACTTACTAACTAGCTCTGCCTCAACCCACTTTGTGAATTTGTCAACCGCCACCAAGAGGTGGGTCTTTTTATCTTTGGACCTTTTGAAAGGTCCAACCATGTCAAGTCCCCAGACTGCAAATGGCCAAGAATTGGAATCATCCGCAATTCTTGAGCCGGCACGTGAGCTTGCCGTGAGAATTTCTGACAACCATCACATTTACTGACCAGATCCTCTGCATCAGCGTGAGCTGTCAGCTAATAAAATCCATGACGAAAAGCTTTTGCCACAAGGGACTTTGAACCAGGATGATGGCCACAATCTCCTTCATGAATCTCACGAAGAATTTCTTGGCCTTCCTCAGGAGATACACAATGCTGAAACGCCCCAGTTACACTGCGATGATGCAACTCACCATTAGCAATTGTCATTGACTTAGACCGCCGGGTTATCTGCCTAGCCAAGGTTTCATCCTCAAGCAACTCTCCCTAGGTCATGTAAGCCAAATATGGCATTGTCCAATCTGGGATGACGTGAAGAGCCGCCACCAATTGTGCTTCCGGGTCAGGAACAGCCAAGTCTTCCTCTGTAGGCAACTTGACAAAAGGGTTATGCAGAATATCCAAGAAAGTGTTAGGTGGCACCGGCTTACGCTGAGATCCCAACCGGCTTAAAGCATCAGCCGCCTCATTCTTTCTGCGATTAATGTGCTCCGCTTGATAGCCCTTGAAGTGTCTAGCAATAGCATCAACTTCGCGGCGATAAGCCACCATGAGGGGATTCTTGGAATCCCATTTGCCTGAGACTTGTTGAGCCACCAAATCTGAGTCGTCAAAGCACCTCACCCGGCTTAAGTTCATCTCCTTATCCATCCGAAGACCATGGAGCAAGGCCTCATACTCAGCTGCATTGTTAGTACAAGGAAACATCAACCTTAGCACATAACAAAATTTGTCACCTCGAGGGGAAGCTAAAACAACTCCAGCCCCCGAGCCCTCCAATTGCCTGGACCCATCAAAGTGAATAGTCCAATATGTGTTGTCCGGCTTCTCTTCAGGCATCTACACCTCTGTCCAATCGTTGATGAAATCCACCAATGCTTGAGACTTGATAGCAGTGTGTGGCACATACTTTAAACCATGAGGCCCAAGCTCAATGGCCCACTTGGCGACTCATCCTGTGGCTTCTCTATTTTGAATGATATCTTCTAAAGGAGCAGAACTGACCACAGTGATGGGATGACCCAGAAAATATTGTTTAAGCTTCCGGCTGGCCATGAACACCCCATAAACAAGTTTCTACCAATGTGGATATGTCTGCTTGGACTCAATAAGCACCTCACTGATGTAGTAAACTGGCCGTTGAAACAGATATTCTTTGCCAGCCTCCTTGCACTCCACCACAATGTCCACACTGACAGCACGTGTGTTAGCAGCCACATATAACAATCATGGCTCCTTATCAATGGGAGCAGCAAGAACCGGCGGCTCAGCTAGCTGCGTCTTCAAATCTTCAAATGCATCATTAGCAGCATCACTCCAGACAAAGTCGTTTGTTTTCTTCATCATCTGATACAGCGGTATGGCCTTCTCACCTAACTAGCTTATGAGCCGGCTTAAGGCAGCAATACGACCCGCCAGACGCTGAACATCATTGATACACGCCGGCTTAGCCAAGGAGGTGATGGCCTTGATCTTCTCCGGGTTAGCCTCAATGCCTCTGTTAGAAACTAGAAAACCCAAAAGCTTGCCTGCTAGCACACCAAAAACGCAATTGGCCAGGTTAAGCATCATCTTGTAGACCCGAAGATTATCAAAGGTTTCCTTCAAATCACCTATCAAGGTCTCCTTCTTCCTGGACTTCACCACAATGTCGTCCACATAGGCATGAACATTGCACCCAATCTAATTGTGGAGACAGTTCTGCACACATCGCTGATAAGTCGCCTGGGCACTCTTGAGCCCAAAAGGCATAGACACATAGCAGAAGGCTCCAAAAGGAGTAATAAAAGCCGTCTTCTCCTGGTCCTTAACTACCATTTTGATCTGATGATAACCAGAATAAGCATCAAAAAAGCTCAAACGCTCACAACCCACCGTAGCATCAATGATTTGATCAATATGAGGGAGAGCAAAAGGATCAGCCAGACAAGCCTTGTTTAAGTCCGTGTAAGCCACACACATACGCCAGGTGCCGTTCTTCTTAAGAACTAGCACCGGGTTAGCCAACCACTCAGGATGAAAAACTTCAACAATGAACCCGGCCGCCAAGAGCCGGGCCACTTCCTCACCAATGGCCTTACGCCTCTCCTCATTGAACCGCCGAAGAAACTGCTTGACCGGCTTAAATTTTGGATCAGTATTGAGAGTGTGCTCAGCGAGTTCTCTCGGTACACCCGGCATGTCAGAAGGTTTCCATGCAAAGATGTCCCGGTTCCCACGGATGAACTCGATGAGCGTGCTTTCCTATTTGGGATCCAGGTTAGCACTAATACTAAACTGTTTAGATGAGTCGCCAGGAACGAAATCAACTAGCTTGGTGTCTCGGCCGATCTTTATCACTGGCTCATGCTCTATGGTTGGCTTTTTCAAATACGTCATGTCTGCCGGGTCAACATTGTACTTGTAAAACTTCAACTCCTTTGTTGCACAAACAGACTTAGCGTAAGCAACATCGCCTTCCTCACATTCCAGGCCTATCTTCCGACTCCCATGCACTGTGATGATTCCCTTATGACTCGGCATCTTGAGCTGCAGATAAACATAACATGGCCGTGCCATGAACTTTGCATAAGTCGACCGTCCAGACAGAGCGTGATATGGGCTTTTGATTTTGACCACCTCAAAAGTTTAACTCCTCAGCCCTGGAATCATGCTCATCTCCAAAGGCCACTTCCAGCTCAATCTTCCCCACTGGGTATGCCGACTTACCAGGCACCACTCCATGGAAAACAGTCTTGGACGTCTTAAGATTTTTATTAGTCAACCCCATGCGACAGAAAGTCTCATAATAGAGGATATTGATGCTACTGCCTCCATCCATGAGCACTTTAGTGAATTTATATCATCCAACTTGAGGTGCCACCACCAAGGCCAAATGACCCGGATTGTCAACCCAGGGAGGGTGATCCTCTCTACTCCATAGAATAGGCTGCTCAGACCATCTCAAATAACAAGGAACTGTCGGCTCAACAGCGTTCACAACCCTCTTATGAAGCTTCTGGTCCCGTTTACATAAACTGGTGGTAAACACATGATACTACCCACTATTCAGCTGCTTTGGATTACTCTGATATCCAGATTGCTGCTGCAGCTGCTGACCTCCCTGGCCAGATTGCTGATTATAGCCACCCTGATTACCTTGAGGGCCTTGAAAGTTGGAATTAGAACCGCCACCTCCATAACCCGGGCCATGAAAACTGCCACCGCCTGAGCCACTGCCCGGCCCATGATTGTTGTCAAACATTTTAGAGTTCTTAAAGCCTTCATGATCGTACAATCTTTCCACAGGTGAGTGGCCGGTTTCTGCTGAGTACCATGCCTTGGACAGGGCTCATTTAGCAACTGCTCAAGAGTGGAACCTGATCCGCCAGATCGAGGAGGCGGTCTCCCCTCATGTCGTTGATTGTTGCCCTGCACATTGGCATTAGCCACAAACTCCGAGCTACAATCAGCCTTACGTTTATTATTGCCTTCTTGATTTGTCGGGTTATGTTGAGGACCCTTAGAGTTGTCGCTCTTCTTTCCCTTCCCTGTCTTCTCATCGTCAGACTCGGGATCCTTGGTACTATCAGAGTCAGCATACTTGACTAGAGCCGACATCAGCTGGCCCATGTCATTACAATCGCGCTTGAGCCGCCCCAACTTCTGTTTCAGAGGCTAAAAATGGCATTTTTTCTCCAACATTAAGACTGCAGAGCCGGCGTCCATCTTATCAAATGAATGTATTATAGCCTTGACCCGGCGCACCCAATGGGTCGTGGATTCACCCTCCTCTTGCTTGCAATTAGTCAAGTCCACAATCGACATGGGCTTCTTGCATGTATCTTTAAAGTTCTGAATAAACCGGGCCTTTAACTCTGCCCATGAACCGATGGAATTAGGTGGCAGCCCCTTCAACAAGTACGGGCCATTCCATCCAGCATCATGGTGAAGTACTTGGCCATTGCAGCGTCACTGACTTCCAGTAGTTCCATGGCCATCTTGTAGCTTTCGATCCATGCCCCAGGTTGTAAGTTAGCCGTGTAATTAGGCACCTTTCGAGGTCCCTTGAAATCCTTGGGCAAACGCTCATTAAGCAGAGCCGGTACCAAACAAGGTATGCCCCCAGTCCTAGAGGTCACGCCTTCCTCAATCGAAGTCGTCGGATAAACCGGAAGGGGCTAATAAGCCGCCTGCTGAGCCGCCCGCTCAGCTTCCTGACGCAATTTGTCCTGATCAACCACATTAGGAACTACATCATGTGCTGGGTCATACCCGCGCGGCTGGTCAGGGCACCGGGCATTGCTTGAAACGGCTAGTGAGTCCATATGTGTAACACCCCAGATGTAACATGTCCCAATTTGGCAATATATCAACTTGACCTCATCCAATTCTTGTGGGTTTTATCATGTTTGGCCTCATCTTGTTTGGTTGTGTGGTTTTATTCTTTTCATTGTCTTTTCCTTTTAGCCATTTTGCATTTGTGCCTCTTGTCATTTTGCATTCATCCTCATCATATAGTGCATTTTCATCTCATGCCATCTCATGTTGCATTTTGTCATTCATGTTGTTGCCATGAGCATCATGGGCATGACCTTGTCCCCCCCCCCTTTCAACCATGGCACCATCACTTCTCCTCCTTCCTTCTCCTTCCTTCTCTTATCAAGTGCTATTTTATCCTTCTCTATTAATGTTCATCTTCTCCCTGTAAATCTTGCTCCTTGCCCTAAACCTCTCTGCCAAAGATCTCCTTTATTTGAAGTTGTTTTGGTCAGGTTCAAAAATGACACAAGTTTGAAAATATTTCAAACTTGTCTTATTTTTCTACCTCTAAAAATGCCCAATGCAATTTATTAAAATAGTGGATAATTCTTGGAGTTGGAGAGTATTTTCTTTATGCTCTAACTCCTCCCCTTTAACCCTGTGCTTTTCTGTTTCTATATTTGTTTTGCAAAAATAGAAATGGAGCAGCAGCCAGCGCAGCAGCCTCCCCCCCTGGGCCTCGGCCTCCCAGGCCGGCCCAGCTAGCGTACCGCGTAGCCCAGCCTTCGCGCCAGCCGGCCCGCTCGGTCCTCTCCTCCGTGCTTTTTCTCACCCACGCAAGCGCGCACCCACGCTAGGCCCTCGACACGTGGTAAGATCGGCCCCGCTCGTCAGCGCCTCCCCTGGTTCCCGCACCCACCTTTTCCCTCTCCTCTCGCCGTCGCCATGGGGACCGCGAGCACGAGCGCGCGTGAGCTCGCACCGCTCGCCCTAGCCCTTATAAGCCCCAGCTTCCGTGTCCCTCGCGTCGCCTAGGGTTTCCCTCGTCCGCCGCCGCCGTTTCCAGGTGAGTTTAGCCACCAGATCTTCCGCTTCCGCCCCGTCCCGAGCGCACCTGAGAGCGCGCCTCGTCGCCGGCGTGCTCTCCGGCCACTCCAAACCCCACAGTTCGTGTCCATCTTATTCCTCGCCGTCGTCTCCTTCCACGACATCGACTACGGTGCCCGGACGACGAGTTCCTCGACGCCCTCTGCTTCCTTCTTCCTCTCGGTCAGAAACGCGCCAGGAATTCAGAGCACCACCTCGTCGCCGCCAGCTCGTCTCCGTCGACTACTCCGTGTCCTTGGGTGAGCTGGGTAACGCACCTCGCTCTCCCATCCTTTCCATGGCATTTAGGCAACCGTAGGGCGCGTTCGATCCGTGTCTTTCCCGCGCTCGCAGTGCTCCGGCGTTTCTGAATTTGTTGGTGCAGTGCGGTGGAACCGTAGCGTGTTTTGCGTGTCCCCGCTCCGGTTCCCCCTTGTCATGCTCCCGTAGCACGCTCGCGCACTCGTTTACGCCTTCGCGTGCACCCTGCAAGCCTCCCGCAGCTCCGGCGAGTCCCTCTGCCGCTCGCCGCGGACGCCATGGCCCCGAGTCGAGCAACTGCTCGAGCTCGAGCGCCCCTGCTTTCCCTCGTAGATTCGCGCGTCCTTTTTCCCTTTCCGCACGGCCGCCGGAGGCCCTGTGCCCACTGGTTGCCGCCGTTGCCCTCGCCGGCGCCGTCGTCCACTCTGTTTGCAACAGAGTTGCGCGACCTGG
Organism: Triticum aestivum; assembly: GCF_018294505.1. Lineage (NCBI taxonomy): Eukaryota > Viridiplantae > Streptophyta > Magnoliopsida > Poales > Poaceae > Triticum > Triticum aestivum. The sequence goes on along the minus strand of NC_057804.1, from coordinate 330,354,751 downwards.
TGCCTATCTAAAAGGGGCCGAAGCCCTTCCCCTATCACTAGCGCCCGCCTAGCCCAGTGGTTGCAGTAGCAGAGCCACACCGGGGAGACCCTGGTTCGATCCCCCGCGGCTGCATATTATCCCCCCCCCTTTTTATCCATTTCTTGCACTGTGCGTATGACAGGGTGGCCCCACCAGTCATACTCTCTTAGCCTGTCTGTTTTTTTATTTATTTATTTTTATTATTATTAAGTGTTTTATTTCTGTTCCTGCGAATATACCATTTCTGGCATTTAATACCTTTCCAGTTCGGGCAAGTCCTTTTCTGGACGTTTCGAAATATGGAAAGTGCCATTTCTGTCAATTACCATTTTAGGCAGGTTTCATCTTAGTGCATTTGTGATGATTTTTCTACAGCAACCCTAACATATTATATATGTTTTTGGGGTAGAAAAATCCCACCAATCCATTGGTGGCATTAGTTTCTGCATTTGAGCAAGTTCATAATCATGCCATCTCACTTCTTATTGTTGTTTTGTCTCTTATGTGCTTGTTCATGCAAATATGCTAGTTGTTTGTTTTGCACTTGAGTAGCTACTTTGTCATGCCTACTTCATACTAGTACTTATTCCATTCCATGACATGCCTGGTAATGAGTTGATCAAGCCTGTAGAGATGCCATGATGAACCTGGTTTTGCTATGTCTAGTAATTCCACTAAGTCTGTAGAACTGTTATCTCTTGCAATATTGCCATGCTATTTTAGTCATGCTCTAGTGGTTTTTGGGTTGAGCTCAGTGTTCATGTTTCGTAGGGCATCTCTTGTACATCACCGTTATGCATCTTGTTCATATGTTTGGGTGCCATAGCTTGTTCATACTTTGCATCCAAGTGGCCATGTTGCTGTTTGCATCATATCTTGTCTTGCTTGTCTTTTGCAAACCGTGTACCCGAATCCGGTGATCCCTATGTCGATTCCAACCGAAATCATCTCATCTTTCCAGCGGCATACTTGGTTTGCCAAGTTGATGCCTTGTTCATCATCTTTCCTTCCGAAGCACGCATACGCTTTGCATATCACCTCTCGCATATCATGACATGTATTGCATCATGTTGCTTGTGCATTGCACCGTGATTTATTGTGGTTCCTTTGCTTGTGTTCTTGCTTTGGGTAGAGCCGGGAGACGAGTACATGCACGAGGAACCTGTTGAGTACGCTAACGAGGATCCAGCCTTCGACAACTCTGAGAACCTTGCAGGCAAAATGATCATACCTTCGATATCACTTCTATCTTTGCTTGCTAGTACTCGCTCTTTCGCTATGTTAGCCCTGCATGCCTTTGTTTACCATGCCTACCTATTGCCATGTCAACCCTCTAACCAACCTGTCCTAGCAACCGTTGTTTTTCTATGTCACCGCTTTTGCTCAGCCCCTCTTATAGCGTTGTTAGTTGCAGGTGAAGATGAAGTTTGTTCCTGGTCGGAACACGGATATTTTGGGATATCACAATATCTCCGGTTTAAATTAATGCACCTTATATACTTGGTAAAGGGTGGAAGGCTCGGCCTTATGCCTGGTGACTTGTTCCACTCTTGCCGCCCTAGTTTCCGTGATACCGGTGTTATGTTCCTTGATTTTGCGTTCCTTACATGTTTGGGTGATTTATGGGACCCCCTTAACAGTTCGCTTTGAATAAAACTCCTCCAGCAAGGCCCAAACTTGGTTTTACCATTTCCCACCTAAGCCATTTTCCCTTGGGTTTTCGCGAGCCCAAGGGTCATCTT